>NC_090737.1:133768832-133781332 GCF_036898095.1 Palaemon carinicauda
CTCCCTTGAAGATCGAAATGACCAAATGTTGGCCAAGTACCAAACAACTAGAGTCTTCAACTTCTAACTTTGATGAACAGATTGTAAATGATAAGTTAGGATACATACAGTATGTGAAAAAGGACAAAACCTGTGTACAAACAGGAGAGGAAAGTCCTATGGCATTTGCAATCCTCGCCTGGTCTTCAGCTATGGGTGCTCTCGGGTTATGATATCCGTATAAAATGGTTCTTTGCTTACTCTATACATTTTCCTTCTGTAAAATGATGATCTTGGATGTAGATACAAAAACATACAACAAGCTCAATCTATAAAAGGAGAGCCATGCCATTTCATGGAAATTATTCTCAGTTCCCTTGATCAACAAATAACGCATGCTAAAAACTCTCTTATATATTTGAACACTCTTAGGGCTATCCTTGTCAACAATATCTGTTTAGTAACAGTTCACCTCCTCATAAAAACTAGTGTCCTGCTTTACAAACTCGACTTGTTCACCTGCCGACAAACATTGGCCTAGGAAAGAAGAGCAGCAGAGTTTAGTGACAGCTCAAGAGGCGCACACATTATTCCTGGATCTAGTCCCAAGCTGTTCCATGATCTAGACACAAGCTATTCCATGACCTAGTCTCAAGCTGTTCCATGATCTAGTCTCAAGCTATCATTCCTGAGTCTAGTCCCAATCTGTTTCTGGATCTAGTCTCAAGCTATCATTCCTGAGTCTAGTCCCACTCTGTTTCTGGATCTAGTCTTAAGCTATCATTCCTGAGTCTAGTCGCAATCTGTTTCTGGATCTAGTCCCAAGCTGTTTCATCACCTAATCCCAAGCTATTCCATGAGCTAGTCCAAGCTGTTCCATGATCTAGTCCCAAGCTATCATTCCTGGGTCTAGTTCCAAGTTGTTCCAGGATCTAGTTCCAACATGTTCCTGGATCTAGTCTCAAGCTGTTCCTGGATCTAGTCCCAATCTGTTCCTGGATCTAGTCCCAAGCTGTTCCGATTCTAGTCCTAAGCTGTTCCCATTCTAGTCCAAAGCTGTTCCGATTCTAGTCCTAATCTCTTCCTGGATCTAGTCCCAACATGTTCCCGAATCTAGTTCCAATCTGTTCCTGGATCTAGCCCCAACCTGCTCCGATTGTAATGGTGTAACAAATACACGTTGGCGCATTAACAAACAAAAGCAAATGGCTTGATTACCATAGCAACACGAAGATCCAGTTAAACAAGCAGTTTAAACTTGCGAGGACACACCGATCAGCGAGGACTACAGGATCCTTCCTCCCTACGTCTTGTCTATGGCTATTAAAGGATGTAGGAACCTGCCTTGATTTCAACTGGGGTGGGAGGGAGTTGCCGGTAACAGAACTACACTGACTCTATCACAACTAGAAGTCATAGGAAAACTCCCGTAAACTGACGAATAACAATCCCAGTCTGTGCCGTGATGTGAATTAACCTGCTTAAAGTCTAGGTCTAAGATGTGATCAAAACTGGTCTACAGATGTCCTTTGCAGGAGCTTCCTATGTTAGGAGGATTAGGGTAAAGGTTAATAGTAACACTGAATAAAGGGACAGCCAGGAAAGAAGGGGAGAAAAATATATGTATATATTCAGAATTGCATCTCCATGGATCAATTTCCAGACCCATCAGAGAGAGACATTATTAGATACAGAAGAGTTCGAAGGCATTTCATCGCTTAAGAGTAAAAGATTGACAGAAACTGGGACCATTACAAGAGGTTTTGGGGTTTGTTGCAATACACAGCATTGCTACAGCTAAAAAAAAAAAAGAAACTTTCTACCCAGGGAGATATATTGGGAAGAAATTGGAAAAAATTTGCATTCTATATTGCTCGCCAAGTGTTAGAAGTTTCCACCACATAGATTCTATGACGTTTGCGGAAGTCATGGAAGGTTTACACGTACAACACTAATGAAAAAAAAAAATCTATACATTATCTACAGTTCAACAAATTGAAGGTAAATTCATTCATGCTGGATTTTTTCTTATCTACAGCTGTACTCGTTTACTGAAGCTATCTATAACATGAATCTGAATCTCTGAATGGGATTTGAGAAAGTAGGGAAGGTGTTAAGAGAAAACACCTCGAAATTTCTATTACATCTACTGATATAGTTGCACCTGAAGTAGTTATGTTGAAGGGCTTATATAGGCCTTTGCTGGCATGTAAAGGATGGCAGTAGTTAGCTTTTTTATGTTTTCCTTATAAAAAAAAATGTCTTTCAAGAACGCTTTAGCTACTATAGACATTCAAATCCTTCCCAGTGGAAACAGTGAAATGGCTGTACGTACAGCATTTATGCTATAATATTAACCGTGACATTGAACAATTATTCATGACGTATTACATATACGTTCTTGCATTGCCATTTAAAAAACATACATATGCATCCATTTCAAAATATACATATGTATTTACAAGGGATTCTAGTGTCCCATGTAGCAGGGTACAACAGGATCCAGGATCCACAGTTTGTGGAGCATCGAACTGGTGGTTTTCCGAGCACCAGTAAAAGAGAGGATGATGATCCAATCGATCCAAAATGTATACCAATGTATTTCAATTCCTTGCACCAGGTTTAAGTGCGTGGGTTAGCGCAGGTCCAATGGTGGAACAGAGAATAACCTTTCTATTTCGGTTCGTAAAATTCTTGGTGTGATTACTCGCCTTCAGACTACTGAGCGATCCAATCGTCTGAACAAGATGTGAAAAGACCGTAAAATTCTTTGATCGAAGATATGAAATTGAATTTTGATATAAAATCAACATAAAGAAGAAAATGTTAAAACTGGGAAGCCCTTACTTTAGAATTTGGAAAACCAAGAATAATCAGGCAATAAATATAAAACTAAAAGTAACACGTCTCAGGAGAAAAAAAAATTGTGACTATCCATTTTTACAAATTTAAACATGTGAGAATTGAATTTTTATATAAAATCGACATAAAGAAAAAGATGTTAAATCTGGGAAGCCCTTGCTTTGGGATTTGGAAAACCAAGAATAATCAGGCAATAAATATAAAACTAAAAGTAACACGTCTCAAAAAAAAAGAAAAGAAAAAAAAAGGATATACATTTTTACAAATTTAAATATGCAAGAAGTGACTTTTGTAAAACTCTTTGATCGAAGATATGAAATTGAATTTTGATATAAAATCTACATAAAGAGAAAGATGTTGATTCAGGGAAATCGTTGCTTTAGAATTTGGAAAACCAATAATAATCAGGCAATAAATGTAAAACTAAAAGTAACGTCTCAAAAAAAAAAAAAAAAAAAAAAAAAAAAATTGTGGTTATACATTCTTACAAAATTAAATATGCGATAGCTGACTTTTGATAAACTTTCATCATTAGTCCCTTTATCTTGTAAACCAATTATTTTTGACGGATATTATCAGGTTTCCTATGGATAATCTTTTTGATATATATATATTTATAAATATCCAAAAATGATAAAAATTGTTTGGAAATATCTTAGGTTGTGGTTGTAAAATATTTATATTTCTCGAGTTTTTCAGATCTATAAGAAACTGAAAGTATTAAGAAACAAAAAAGATTTCCAAAAACTAAAATTTTGGGGGGGAAATCTCTTAGGTTGTGGTTGTAAAATGTTTATATTTCTCGAGTTTTTCAGATCTATAGGAAACTGAAAGTACTGTATTAAGAAGCAACATAACTAATAAAAAGTGTTCTAAGAGTTCTATCAGAGAAAAAAGAATTATACCACAATTTCTTAATTTACTCGATCGTCTACTGGATTACATTTCATAATTCGTTGTTGTTTTCTTTCATTATAACTTCTAGACATCTGAAATACATGGCGTTTCAGAGCCGAAGAAAAGAAGAAACGAGGAATCTTAAACCATATATTAACCAAAAAAAAAAGGGGATTAGCAATTCCATTTCGTTTTTAATTAAAATCTATTATGTCCTACGCTAGGAAATGGTAGGACGCACAAAAAAAAAAAAAAAAAAAAAAAAAAAAAAAAAAAAAAAAAAAAAAAAGGCAACGAAAACTTGGGATAGCTGATAGTACCGCAATCTCATTTTTGTAATTAAAATCTCCGTAGATCCTACGCTAAAATGGTGGGAAGTACAAAAAAATTACATATTTAAGAACGAAAACTTGGAATAGACGATAGTTTAACAATCTCATTTTTTTTCATTAATATCTCTGTAGGTCCTACGCTAAAATGGTAGGAAGTACAAAAAATTATATAATTAACAACGTAAACTTGGGATATATATCTGATAGTTAAGCGATCTCATTCTTTTTAATTAAAATCTCTGAAGGTCCTACGCTAAAATGGAAGGAAGTACAAAAAAAATTACATATTTAAGAACGAAAACTTGGAATAGACGATAGTTTAACAATCTCATTTTTTTTATTAATATCTCTGTAGGTCCTACGCTAAAATGGTAGGAAGTACAAAAAAAAAAAAAAAAAAAAAAAAAAAAAAATTACACATTTAACAACGAAAACTTGGCATATATATATCTCATAGTTTAGCGATCATTCTTTTTTTCTTTTAATTAAAATCTTTGTAGGTACTACGCTAGGAAGTTCAAAGAATAGACCAGTGCAGGTAGTTCCTTCAGTCGTGAAAAGAACCAGAGTTCTCGAGTCATAGATCAAATATCAGTGAGTCAGTGACTTTTCATTTCAGAATTCCAACCATTTCTTTTATCATTAAGCAACAGAGACTTTCGTATTGTTTGGTTTTCCTTAGATCGTTCAAAATCAAGGGGATTTAGTTAACTGAGAAAAGGTAGGTTACTGAATTGAAAACAATTGAAAAACGATTTACTAAATGAAATTAAAGTAATTAAAAATTTTAATTATTTGAGCTAGTTCTTAAATAGGACCTACTTCTCCAAGATTTTTTTTTTGCCGTAACGAACGAATTAGATTTAAACAAATTTAATGAATAAATAAAAAGTATTTCAAAATATTTAATCATTTGAGCTAGTTCGTCTTATTCATACACGTAAATAGTACCTACTTCACCCAGAATTTTTTTTTTTTTGGCCGTAAAGAACGAATTAAGTTTAAATAAATTTAATGAATAAATAAAAAGTATTTTAAATATTGTAATTATTTGAGCTACTTCGTCTTCTTCATACAAGTAATTAAGACCTACTTCTGCATGAAAATGTTTTTTTTTTTGTTTTTTGCCGTAACAAACGAATTAAATTGGAACAAATTTAATGAATAAATAAAAAGTATTTAAATTTTTTTAATTATTTGAGCTAATTCTTCTTATTCATACACGCAAATAGTAAATTTACCTACTTCTCAAAGAACAAATATTTTTTTTTCTTTTTTTGCAGTAACGAACGAATTAAGTTTAAACAAGACAATGTTACGATTCCCTGAAGGACTCCTAACTAAACTAACGACCTTGGAGAAGGAATCCGAGGGCTCCTTCGGAAGACCAGAAGCCAATTGTTAAACTTCCCTATTTTTTTCCCTGCCATTGGAGCGTAGCTTTTTACAGGGGTTAAACATAAAAAGTATATTTGCAGGGCAAATAGAAATGCGTACTGTAGGCAAACAGTCTTCTGCACGATTGTACGCAGTGCAAACTAGTCCCATAACGATGTTAATAAACGGATTTTGAAGCAAAGCGAAAAATCTATTTTTGGGTGAGATGGCCATGTCGTCCTGATGGAAGCTTCCTGTAGACAGATTTCTAAGGGATATTTGGCTATAGTGATACTCCCAGAGAATTGACCATAGGTCTCCAGGGATATTTGGCTACAGTGATACTCCCAGAGAATTGACCATAGGTCTCCAGGGATATTTGGCTACAGTGATACTCCCAGAGAATTGACCATAGGTCTCCAGGGATATTTGGCTACAGTGATACTCCCAGAGAATTGACCATAGGTCTACAGGGATATTTGGCTACAGTGATACTCCCAGAGAATTGACCATAGGTCTCCAGGGATATTTGGCTACAGTGATACTCCCAGAGAATTGACCATAGGTCTCCAGAATTCTAACTCCTGGCGCGAGTATCCTTAAAATTGTTCTCAAGGATATCGCATAATATCAGGGGACGTATATCTTGATACAACACATGGCAATCTTCACCCCGAATAGCGTTTTCGCTATGAGGGGGAAGAGTGGCGAAATTGAAGGGGAGCCGTTATCAAGGTTACCCTTCCTCCTCTACTATTACAGGGCCCAAAATGACCGCTATGTTAAGGTGTCTCTTAGTTCAGATGTTGCCACACAGAGAGGTTTCCGTTTCCATTACAAAATAAGTTCACTTCGTAGGTAATTGTAGTCCATATATTTTTAATTTTATTGATTCGTAGATGAAGTTCTAACGTGATCAAAATAGGAAACGTAAAACTAAAAAAAAAAAAAATAAATGAATAAAAAAAAATAAAAAAAAAATAAAAAAAAGTCAATAGTAATTGAATTTTTTTTATTACATCTTTTCACACTTGTTCATCAGATAGTTAGTGCGTTATTACTGTTAGAAAAAAGTGTAATTAGATGAAAATTGACAAACAATTTATAGGGAACAATTTTGAAACCCTAAAGGGAAAAAAAAACGCTGCCGTACAAATTCTATAAACTATTTAAAAAAAGACTAATTTTGCAAACTTTCAAGAGCAATAAGAGGGGGAGTACGTCATCCCAGATCAATGGTTGGTACACATATTGCCGATCAATAAATAAACTCAAGTTAATCCTAAAGGTATCTTAAGGAAGAAAAAAAAAAAAAAAAAAAAAAAAAAAAAAAAAAAAAAAAAAAAAAAAACCTTGCATATTGGTTGAAGTTTTCATCGACAATGTAATAATCAAAGACTATTCATTTGATGAAATAAACAAAATTCTTGAGATTAAAGAAAAAAAAAGATTATTCAGATTAGAATATATATTTTGGAACAGCCAAAAAATGGAATAAATTTAGAACGTTTGAAAAAAAAAAAAAACGTTGTAAGGTCATTAACAAAAGGTCTTGCAAATAATCAATAATATTATTGCCATTAAAAACAAAAAACTGCAATAATATATGATGTTAGGATGTTCGTGTTATCTTTATGGGGGAAGAAAAATAAGGATAGAATTATCTTGTTTAAGAAATTTCTCCGCGTCTTACTAAGCTTCGATTTGGCGAGAATATGGATATTGATTTATTGCTGTAAATTTTTTAATAAAAAGATGATTCAGAGAAGTAGCCTTGTGTATTTGCTTGCATAACCATAATTTGACATCGAATCGCACATTGGTTATAAATTAATATAAACCGAGTCGTTTAAATTTATAGCTATAAAGGACTTTTTGATTTGGATAGGATTTCTCTACATAAGAAAAAAAATTGTATTACCTAACTAGTATCAATCTTAATTTAAAAATTGCATTACATTGTTAAAAAAGATCGTAATTTTAATCGGGAAATTCTCCGTTAAAAATATACTGTTCTCAGCCGTATTTCAGTAAAATACAGGCGACCGTAATTTTTACCCTACTTTGTCACTATCTTTTACGGGTTGGTGACCGTAATATCACTCCATTTACGTCAATATATGTTTTTAAATCGGTAAATGCCTGGCAACATTTATTCCAGGATTTTTACCTTTTTATGGGAAGTTTTTAACAATGTACCTAACGAATATCAATCATAATTTCACACCAATAAAATCTTTACAAATCTACAAATAAAATTTGCGCAATTATTTTGTCATACCTTTTTTAATAAAAGATATCTTGTATGTTTCTATAAGTAACTATCTGATGATAGTAATTAATAGTAAAAATTAGATAGATTTAATTCAAGTGAGTAAATACTCTGATAAAAGATTATTTTGATAAAAAAAAAAAGAATTTAAGAGAACTTGTGTCTCCTATCAGGTAATAATTATTTTCAAATATATACATCCTATTGCTTCGAATCCGAATGTCACATATTCTTTTTAAACTGTACCATCAAAGCAGAACACAAAATATGCTAGATAACATAGCAAAGTATAATGTGAGTTGAGGATTTAACAGTCACATATTTCAAAACAAGTATATCATACACCATTTAGAAAGGACTCCAATCCATTGGTAAGTTTCTTTTATAATTTCCATTGAAAGCGATTAAAGACACTTTCCTAAAATGACTGTGCGACATTCAATCACTGTGTATACATCTTCACGTCCATGATATGTCTTTCAAATGTTGCTTATTGTGACATTAGTTTATGGAAATTAGTCAGCCAATCAAATCAAGTCTTTTCATACGATCACCAAATCCTAAGACGAGAATGCTGACGTCAACAAAATTAACCAAGATCAGACCAAGATCAGATCAAGAACATGAGGGGTTCATCTCATCTAGTAGTCTCAGGCATATCTTTATTTTTCTACTTTTCTGAACCACTAAATTATTATTTACATAAAAATCAACCCACTTTGAAGTTAAGTTGCAAACCTGAGCAAACACCTGAGGGTCTATTTGAGGTACCCATGAGTTTTACCTTCTCTTTTTACTTGCGATCTGGTTACATTTCACACTGGCCGAGTCCGTTTCTCCTTTACCCCATTAGCGGATACATTCCACTAGATGGTAAGTTTGAGTCCATGAGTCCTTGTACACTACATCAATAAGAATGTATCCTTGGGAAATATCTAACTTCAAAGTCATCACGTTCGTCCACACTTCAAAATAACATCAAATTCAATTAGATTTAGACATGACACTGTGACTGCACTTACAGACAAGTGGAAGTTTCGTGAATAGTTCACAGTGCTGAACACTGACTTGGTTGTTATTGGTTTTACATAGCCTAGGATAAATCACTATTGTACTGGTATGGGACTAAAATTCTTTCAAATCCATGAGAACGATATATAGAAAAGCACCTTCATTATTGGGAAGCTATGATAAGACGACTCTTTTTAATATACGAGGCACCTGACTTGACTCAAGTTTTTTTTTAAAGTCCTCCATCACTCCACGCCTAGAATCTAAAGCAGCTGTACTTATTTCTCTTCTTTGAGCAGCAACACTGTCCAGAGGACTTTACTAATTCACATTAAAGGATGGCAGTATATTAATAACATTCAAACCAAAGCAAGATAAATAAGATATGGATGGGTACCAATTCACTGGCCATCTTAGACACCATAATTCCACGTAAAATTTATAAAATTTATCTGAGTATTGTTTACTTAACCGATAGCTTCTAGTCTTAGTATTTTTCCATAATTCACACAACATGAGGTACCACTTTGAACCAATCCATGATTCCACAGTCATTTTATGAAATTTATTTGAGTATTGTTTACATAACTGATAGCTTCTAGTCTTAGTATTTTTCCATAATTCACACATGAGGTACCACTTTGAACCCATCCATGATTCCACAATCATTTCATGAAATTTATCAGAGTATTGTTTACGTAACTGAGTGATAGCTTCTAGTCTTAGTATATTTTCCATAATTCACACAACATGAGGTACCACTTTGAACCCATAGTCATCGTCAGCCCCAGCCACTGATGCGCAGGTTGCCACCTTCACTGCTGACTTTATTTGCTGCTCTGGTAAATATTCCTGCTGGATGTCTTGCTGGTACTCTTGATGAAGCGATGCAGAAAGACACCGACGGTGATCTCTATCTCTAAAGATGGAGTAAAGGTTACTACGCTGCTTCGGCTTGTTCGTTTGCGGTTTGAGAGCCGCTGCCGCCTCAGAGGAAAGTTGCTGCTTTTGTTTTGGTGACTGTACATGTGGAGTACTTTCCTGGAGGATAGAATGTACGTGAGACTGTAGCTGTGACTTAGCACTGGGTGTAGATGGAGCTGTTACAACACTGGCTACTGAATTTGGCAGTAGCTTGGGAGGAGACTGTTGCTTTCCCCCAGGAGAATATGCTGTTCTTGGTGGCTTAGGGGGCTTTGGAGGAGGCGTAGGCTTTGTCTGACTTTGCGACTGCTGTTGATGCTGCAACTGTTCTTTATGTTTATCCTGAAGGTGCTGCTGCTGCATCTGGTGTAATGTTTGGGACTTTGGGGGCTGCGGCTGCTGCTGTGGCGGTGTGTCTGCCGGCTTAGTGGAGGAGGAGGAGGAGGAGGAAGAAGTCTGACCATGATGGCCAACTGTTTGCTTTTGTTGAGAACTTTGTACTTCTTGAGGTTGTAGTCGTTGTGAAATTGCTAAGTGATGTTGTTGTTGTTGCTGCTGCTGCTGCTGCTGTTGCTGCTGTTGATGGCCATTAGGCTGCAAAGGGTGGGACTTCAGCGTCTGCTGTGCCGCTGCTTGATTTTCCTGGCAGGAATGCTGAAGGTGTTGTTGGGACTTGACACTCCTGAACAAATGTGGAGGACGGGCAGGGAGAGGGGGAGGCAATGATTCCTGGGTCGTTTTCGAGGATGAGGTTGAAGTGGCAGCCTCATACAAAATCTCTTCGTACAGATGGTAATCTGAGGCACTGTCATAGGAGGATTCTGAGGCCGTATCGTCCATAGGCGGCTTGTTATTCCGCCTCCTAAGGTCGTGGAAAGGGTCGAAAAAGGGCAATGGGTGTGAAGTACAGATCCTTGGTATCTC
Source organism: Palaemon carinicauda (assembly GCF_036898095.1). Taxonomy (NCBI): domain Eukaryota; kingdom Metazoa; phylum Arthropoda; class Malacostraca; order Decapoda; family Palaemonidae; genus Palaemon; species Palaemon carinicauda. The sequence goes on from NC_090737.1 coordinate 133,779,411, forward strand.
ACGCCCGTCGCTGGAGTGGCTCCGGCCGTCTAAGGATCGTCGTCTGGCGTAGGTAGTGCAATGTAAGTCGTCCAGAACCGCCAAGACACAGCGTGCTACGGCCGGGGAACAGTGGGGGGCTTGGACCCGCGGAGCGCATCCAGGTCGGCAGAGGGGCACGCTGCTCCCCCCAACTCCCCCGTCACTGTCCGAGCAACAGACTGTCAGAAGTCCCGTCGTCCCTGGAAAAAGAAGCAGAAGAATATTTCATCATTGAAAGTCAGATTCAACGTTATTTGTATATTAAAATAAACTAAGTTATTGCGTTTATGCTCTGTCCGTTGTATTTATAATTCAAGAAAAATACACGAAATTGAAATTAATTCAGTTAAAGTTAACTAGGTTAACTGCAGAATAAGAACCTGACATGCCCAATACTTCACATAATTTGATAATAAGTAGGACCATGACCATACATTTTAATTCAATCAAAGCTATTCAAGTCTTAGTAAATATATTTCTAGTCACCACAGAACATCAATAAAATATTCTACTCTATTTCAGCATTATCTATCCATCTACCATGGCACTCCCCCTAATTTTGAAGGGTAGCCTACATAAAAACGGGGTATTTTTCTTCTCTTAGTTCCACTTCCTTTAGAGTTGTGAAATGAAGAAATATTTAGGCGAATTGACTTTTCCCTTTACGTTCCCTGAACAGTCTCTTGTTCTTGCAGTGATAGCACCCATGGAGCTGCTATTACCAGTGACTTGGGCAGTCTTTGAGATAATGGGAGAGATGGTTAGGCCATTATCAGCTCCCCAACCAATATTTTAAGTACGTGTCTGGACAACAATTTTATTTTTCCCCCTTACTCCAAGATAGAAATGAAAGTTCATAAAAGTGTTATGCTACGATTAACGGCTTATGTCATCTTAATGCTGAGAGAGAGAGAGAGAGAGAGAGAGAGAGAGAGAGAGAGAGGTGCCATGCTTGTGTGAAAGAGCGGTGAAGCTTGAGAGAGAAAGAGATAGGTGTCAACTTTGTGTGTCAGAGAGAGAGAGAGAGAGAGAGAGAGAGAGAGAGAGGGACAGGTCACGTTTGTGTGTGTGTGAAAGAGAGCGGTGAAGTTTGAGAGAGAAAGAGAGAGGTGTCAAGTTTGTGTGTGTATGAGAGAGAGAGAGAGAGAGAGAGAGAGAGAGAGAGAGAGAGAGAGAGAGAGAGACAGAGAGAGAGAGAGAGAGAGGTGCCATGTTTATGTGCGAAGAGACCGGTGAAGTTTGAGAGAGGGAGAGAGGTGTCAAGTTTATGAGAGAGAGAGAGAGAGAGAGAGAGAGAGAGAGAGAGAGGTGTCAAGTTCGTGTGTGTGTGTGTGTGTGTGTGTGTGTGTGTGTGTGTGTGTGTGTGTGAGAGAGAGAGAGAGAGAGAGAGAGAGAGAGAGAGAGAGAGAGAGAGACTTGGTTCAAAATTTTATTTTCCCCTCCATTGGACTTTCTGCAGGAATTCCCGTCTTCTTTCTCTTCCAACCTAAGACATAGGAAACCCCCGATACCAGAACCTTACCCACCCCATCCCCACCCTAACCTCCAACACTATCACCCGTTGTATCTTAATGACGCCCATTTTCAATGTCACGCCCACGAGAAGCAAGAAGTCAATAAAAACAGCGGGTGAGGTGGCATCCAGCAGACGCCTCTCACACCTACGAGTTTCAAGTCTCAGTTTATTCACCAAATTTTCAACTGGGTTCCACAAGGCACTAAGAAGAGTTGGAAGACCCAGGCCTACATGGCTGAGGGCTATTAAGCGTGAAGTAACACATGCTTCACCTAAGACTTAGAGAGACGTGTTTGGTTGTGGTCGTTTGTGCAGATTGGGTAGGCAATCATTAGGTACTTTGGAAATCAGGGATTGGGAGAAGGGCTTTGTAATAATAAAGGAT
>NC_090737.1:133783832-133786332 GCF_036898095.1 Palaemon carinicauda
ACAACTTGGTAACAGGTGGAATAAAACTTCTAGAGTACTGCGTGGTATTGAGTCTTATGATGGAAAAGGCCTGGCTATTAGAATTAACTGTTCTATAATAAACTCACTCAGTTGCTTTCAGCCTGCCTTTGAGTCACAACCTTCTCTCGGCCCGTCAGAGTTCCAAGCAATCGACTTAATCCAAGTCAACAACAAAAATGAACAACAGTTTACGGTGGGCAAATATCACTCTATAAGTCTGAGGCTCAAAGCTCAGGATTATAAAGAGAGATCTCGGAAAAGACCTGTAAGTCTAAGTCTTAAGTTCTCAAGACTTACGTTAAGCCGGCAATACGAGACTTATATCTTTAAGGCGAAGATAGTTCCTTAGTTAACACGAATCGTAAAGTCTCTTGGAAAATGGAATATTAAGATTTGGATTTTGAATGCCAAAATTTTATATTTTTCCTCAAAATGTGTTTGAGTTTAAGAGTGTTTTATTTATTTTTTCTTTCTTTTCACTATTTTTGACATTAAATTAATAAATTGTGAAAAATGTTTTATATCTAAAAGGCTTTTTTTCTCACAATTTGCTACTATTTACGGATGTTTTATTAATTTTTTCCTTTCTTTTCACTATTTTTCACTTTAGTTTATCAAGTCTGAAAATTGCTTTATAGCTAATAAGCTTTGCATCGTGATCCACGAAAAGCTTTATATTTTTAATTAATAAAAGATGGAGAATTTAAGGGATTTTCTACACGTCTATGACAGCTAAAAAAAAGAAATTACTTTCTCTAGTAAGGAAAGCAATTATCTCTCCTACAACTACAGAGCTATAAAAATAAGTGCTATATATATATATATATATATATATATATATATATATATATATATATATATATATATATATATATATATATATTTATATATATGTATGTATATACACACATATATATGTATATAAAACTAGAACAACAAAGGTGATGGTGGAAGCCAACCGTAAGAATAATAATACACACAATTCATAAAACAATTTACTTACTAACATCTACCGAAAGATATTGAAGCATGCGGACACAGCTAGCTCTGACACCAAGGCCTATTCTATAGACCTTGCTCTGAACAAGGCAGGACACGGGGAGATAAGAACGAGCTGGCTCAAGACAGACAGAAAGACAGAAAAAAAAAAGAAGAGGAGTATGTAAGGACGTTGGAAGAGTCCTTTTTTAATGACATTTGATCCCCTTTTGGCGCGCTGCTGATCCTTCGAAAAGAGGATTGAAGCGGTTGCCATTCGCGACGGTTTGTCGCTCATGATCCTACCTGTTCACGGATCCTGTTGGCAGCATTAAGGATGGGGGAAAAAAGGGAAGAAGAAGAGACGGTTTAATCCCACAGTCTAAGCTTTTGGAAAGCAGAAGCTGAAGGTATAGATTCTACTTTCCCATAACTTTAGAGAAGATTTAAGAGCTTTAAGTTGTACACAGCAGTAACAGATATTCCATAATACAAGATACTAATATTTTTCTTGTTACTTTAATTGTATTTATAGTTATTAAAAGCACTGCAGGCATAGATTCAACTTTCCCATAACCTTTAGAGAAGATTTAAGACTTTTAAGTCATTCATAGCAGAAAAAGATATTCCATAACCCAAAATGCAAACTTTTTTTTTTGTTACTTTACTTATATTTATAGTTATTACAATCCAACAATTTAAACTTTTGGATAGCAAAAGCTGAAGGTATAGATTCAACTTTCCCATAACTTTAGAGAAGATTCAAGAGTTTTAAAGTCATTCACAGCATCAAAAGATATTCCATAACCCAAAATACAAAAGTTTTTCTTGTTACTTTAAATGTATTTATAGTTATTACAAGCACTTATAAAAGCATCATGCACTATAAGAGAAGACAGTCATTAGCTAATGTTAGAAAATACTTCTTTATAGTTCAATACATTATTATGTTAGATTAGCTTAATCAAAAACAGTTAAAAATAGCTACACTGTATTAGTCTACAATCATATATAATTATCAACAACAATATATTCCTAGTATATGTACAATATAGCTAAAATAGCTCTCAGAACAATAATGTATTTATACGTTTTTTCAGTTGCTATTGGATGTGTATGCAATGATGTTTACTGTTTATGTTTATATGTTTATGCATTCGAAATTATATTATATATATATATATATATATATATAAACAGGTATATATATATATATATATATATACACACATGTATATATATATATATATATATATATATATATATGTGTGTGTGTGTGTGTGTATCTGTGTGTGTATATGTGCATAATATGGTTGACAGAATATTACCAAAGATCTACTAATGACACTTTTAATTATTATGTTTAAAATTTGATGTCAATTTGGTATCAAAAAAAAAAAAATAAAATAAAAAAAATAAATAAATGAAAAAAAAACAATCAAATGGCTACGGTAATATATGTCAACAAATATATAAAAAAAGCATAACAGGAAACTCTAAA
>NC_090737.1:133791332-133803578 GCF_036898095.1 Palaemon carinicauda
ATTTCTGTGTTTTTCGACCTAATGTTTCATTGACTGAAATAAAAGGCACTTGAACCTCGCTGGTCCAACCAGTCCTATTCACGCAAAACTGGAGGAGCCCCTGGTCTAACAACAATAAACTGGAGACAATCTTTAATGGGCTTCTGGAAAGCTGTTGAAAGTAGAAGTTCCTCAAGATGGTTTCCGGAGAGGAGGACAATAAGAAGAACTGAGCTTGAGACGCTGTGTGAACCGTAAAAAAATAGATACCATGAAATCTTGGTATTTTTCCATGTTGGAGCCCTTGGGCTTATAGCATCTAATTTTTTCAACTAGTTATAGCTTAGCTTGTAGTAGCAGTAGTTATAATAATAATAATAATAATAATAATAATAATAATAATAATAATAATAGTAATGATGATGATAATGGAGCTCTTGGGTTTATAGCATCTTGTTTTTCCAACTAGGATTATAGCCTAGCTTTTAATATAATATAATAATAATAATAATAATAATAATAATAATAATAATAATAATAATAATAATAAGAAGAAGAAGAAGAAGAAGAAGAAGAAGAAGAAGAAGAAGAAGAAGAAGAAGAAGAAGAAGAAGAAGAAGAAGAAGAAGAGAAGAAGAGAGCCAGGGAGAGATACTGACCTTTAACCCTGAGGAAGAAAAGTTCGGAAATATCTGAAGATTTCTTCGTCAGCCTCACTGTCGTCTCTTTTCGAATACTATTAACGAACACGAAGCGAGTCATATTAGCGTTACGAGACTGTTAGAAATTGAATAGCTAAATCTTAAGACGATTTAGCCGCTCATGAATGGCAGAGGCAAGGAACAGTGACATTGCCCTAGCAAGCAGGACAATGCCCTAGAGACTGACCATATATTATATGATCCGCGCCCAAGCCCCCTCTCCTCCCAAGCTAGGATCAGGAGGGCCAGGCAATAGCTGCTGATGACTCGGCGGATAGACCTACAGGCTCCCACAAACACCCCAACCTTAGCTCACAAGGATGGTAAGGTTGCAGACACTAAAGGTTGCAGACACTAAAGGCACTAACGAGTCTGAGCGGGATTCGAACCCCCGTCTGGCAAACATCAGTTAGAGACGTTACAAATCAGGCCACACCAACTAACGAATTTGAGCGGGACTCGAACCCCGTCTGGCAAGCACCAGGCAGAGACATTACCAACCAGACCACAAAAAACTAACGAGTTTGAGCGGGACTCGAACCCCCGTCTGGCAAACACCAGGCAGAGACGTTACCAATCAGGCCACAACATCTCCTAGTCCTCAAATCCATCTCCTTGAATGACTTTTCAACCGCTGTTACACATAACGCCTTGACTCAATCACCTTCCTCACCAAAGTTCAATAACGTCTTAGTCGTGATCTATGCCATTGGCTTTCCTGTCTACATCATCGTCTTTATTACTGTCATTTTACCGACATTCTCGTCTTGATGCTAAGGAACACCGAGAGAGAGATTCAACAACCAGGGATACATCCTCCGGATGGGATAAATGGAAGGTTTGATATAATTTATCACAAGACAAAAAATGGTATTGATTTATTATTATTATTATTATTATTATTATTATTATTATTGTTATTGGTGTTGTTGTTGTTGTTGTCATACTTGCTAAGCTATAACCCTAGTTGGAAAAGCAGGATTCTATAAGCCAATAGGGAAAAATAGCCCAATGAGGAAAAGAAAACAGGAATCAAACAAATTACAAGAGAACTAATGAACAACAAAAATAAAATATTTTAAGAAGAGTAATAACATTAAAATAGATCATTTACAAATAAACTATAAAAATAGACTTATGTCCATATGTTTAACATAAAAACATTCACTGCAAGTTTGAACTTTCGAAGTTCCACCGATTTAACTACCCGATTAGGATGATCAGCCCGAAGATGGAAGAGTCAATTCAGAAATGACAACTAGTTTCCCACGATGTTAATAGAATCTCAATGGCGGTGATTCCTAGCTATGTCATTACGATATTCAAACCGAATGGCCGCCATCTTGATTGTAGTTCTCATTTGGTTGATATCTGGTTTCGCAAAATAAGTCGAAACTATGTGAAACGGATTGGCAATCAGGTGCTACAGTTCAATGTCCAGCTTAACTATATTGTATCTTATTTCTGTGTACTAAAACTTCTTAAAAGAACAAGCGAAAGAAAATCCCTAAGAAAAATCAACATCTCCCCCTACGCCTATTGACACAAACGGCCTCGGTTAGATTTCACCAGTCGTCTCTATCTTGAGCTTTAAATTCAATACTTCTCCATTCATCATCATCTACTTCGCTCTTCATAGTTCTCATCCATGTAGACCTGGGTTTCTAACTCTTCTAGTGCCTTGTGGAGCCCAGCTGAACATTTGGTGAGCTAATCTCTATTGGGAGTGCGAAGAGCATGCCCAAACCATCTCCATCTACCCCTCATCATGACCTCATGATGATGGGAAAAACATCCAATGAAAAAAAAAAAGAAAAAAAATATCGTTCCTATACAGGTAAGGAGTCAAGTAGGTAGAGATTCCTTCGGTCTCGATGGTTAATTCAAGAGCAAAGAGTACGAGACAGGCTACCGAGACAAAAACCAAACCTCTAACACGAATACGAATTAAAGCAAATCTTCGTGAATATGGAAAGACTGAAAAATTTTGTTCCTTTTAAATATAATATTTCACGATCTGTATTCGATTACGTTTAGGTATCATCATTTCTATTTTAAGATAAAATTAGTGAAAGAAATGGTGGATAAACAGGTTAATTCAATTATTGCTAATACTATAATTGCCATTGTTGTTGTTGACGATGATGTAAATAAAGAGAAATCAGTAACTACAATTACTTCACTGTTAAAAATGTGCACTAAAAAACGGTAAATGTCTGGCAACATTTATTTCAGGATTTTTACCGTTTTAAAAACGGATATATTGCCGTAAAGGAGTGATATTACGGTTACCATCCCGTGAAAGATAATAACAAAATAAGGTAAACTTACGGTCGCCTGTTTTACTGAAATGCGGCTGAGAACAGTATATTTTTCACGGAGAATTTCTTATTAAAACTACTGTTTTTTTAGCTGGGTTGAGTACCTCCAGTGTCTTCTTGGACGAGATACATTAGGGAGTAAGAAGGAAAATCACAAATAGGTGTGAAATACCTTGGAATCATCTGATTGATCTATGGAGAAATTCTTAATAAAACTATTGTTTTTTTTTTTTTCTTTTTTTTTTCTTTTTTTAGCTGGGTGAGTACCTCCAGTGTCTCCTTGGACGAGATACATTAGGGAGTAAGAAGGAAATGGCAAATAGGTGAGAAATACCTTGGGAATCATCCGACTGATCTTTGTGTGAGATCCCAAACAAATTGAAAACGATTTACGTCGAACAAAATTGACACGGAGTATGGGAACAAAGTGATCTTCACAAGGATTTACTTTCGATCGAAGATTACTTGCTGTATCCTTGAACTTTTGACATGGAAGCCTTGTAATTAAATTAGATTACTTCATTTTCTCATTGCTTCAAATGACTATGAGTGTTTTTAGCTTTTTCTTAAGGAAAAATCGTGCATTTTGAAGGTTTTAAAGACCGCTCATGAATGCCTGTGCCAAGGGACAGTGGCATTGCCCTATCGAGTGGCACAATGCCCAAGAGACTGATCATATATACATATGATCAGCGCCCAAGCCTCCTCTCCACCCACGCTAGGACCAAGGAGGGTCAGGCAATGGCTGCTAATGACTTAGCACATAAGACCTATAGGCTCCCCCAAACCAGCCCATCTTTAGCTCACTAGGATGGTGAGGGTGCAGGAACCAAAGGAGTTTAAAGAGTTTGAGCGGGACTCTATCCCCAGTCTGGCGTTCAGCAGTCAGGGACGTCACCACATCGGCCACCAACCCCTTAAAGAGATCTCTAAATAATACAAACTGAAATAATCTTTATTGTCAGTCTTTAACTGTAGAATTTTAGACTTCTTGACATGGAAGTCCTATAATTAAATTTGATTTACCTCATTCTCTCTTTGCTTCCAATGAATATGAAGGTTTTTATCTTTTTTTTTTTTCATAAGGGAAATAATACATTCCTACATATCCTCTATACAACACAAAATGAAACTGGTCTTTTTTAACGATGGAGAGATACCACAAGTAACATACTGTTAGCAACCATGCAGTGAAAGGTGTACTTTTGTGAAGTTACATGTAAAACACGACCAATAACAATTACTACATTCTCTTTGAGGTAAAACTAGGGCTACTTATATTCAAGGTTCAAGTAAGGAACTAGCAGCCTCTCCCCAACAAAAGAAAAAAAGATTAAAGCTTATACAGAAATTTGCAGCAAACCTTAAGTCTGTGAAGCCAATAACGCAAGAATAAACTAGTTCGATTTTTTTCACAATATCAGCAAATCGATTTTAACTTTATATACAATAACTTTATTATGAAATAAAGTGCCATAGGAGGAACCAAAATAGACTGTTGAGGATGTATACGATTATACATAATGCTACATGGATGTTGCATTGAGCGTTTCTGGTTCTAAAGAAATTTATGAAAGGAAAAAAAACGTCAATAAAGCCTACATAACAAGAATTACAGTTTCCTTCAATTTTATTGTTTCTTATTGTTAGAGAGAGAGAGAGAGAGAGAGAGAGAGAGAGAGAGAGAGTCTCAAAGTCATTGGTTACTCCCTTCATTTCTTGAGATTATGCTGAAAACGAGAGAGATTTCAACGCAGTAAAAGTAGTGATCCACAAATATAAATAAATCCGTAAGCTAATGCGGGGATGCCATCTCTACATACAAAGTTTGTGTTCTTGAGAGAGAGAGAGAGAGAGAGAGAGAGAGAGAGAGGAGAGAGAGACGGTTGATTGCTAGCTTCAAACGTAACTAGACCTTCTAACGTTCATGTGCAGTGTTTCAGACTCCCAATCTTAACCTCTACCGCAGACCATCGGACTCAACGCTCAAACCACATCCTCTAACCTCACTCCCTTGACCTTCATGCTTTATTGTGACCATTACCATGCTCGTCTTTGAAAGCAAGAGAAATTGAAGCGTTGAACAATGTAATTTAACTGTAAGCTATGCAGAATTAAGCACTGCATTATAGTTATGTTAAGAAGAAGGGAAGAACAGAAGAAAGGATAGTATTGTGTTTTTGTTTTCCTTTTTGTTCCCTTGCTTGAGGTACACTTTATCTTATTCTCTTCCTCTTGTTTTTTTGGAATTTTATAGTTTATATATGAAAGATCTATTTTAATGTTGTTACTGTTCTCAAAATATTATAATTATTCATTACTTCTCTTATTTTCTTCCTCATTTTGCTAATTTCTCCCTGTTGGAACCCTTGGGCTTTATCAGCATCCTGCTTTTTCCTACTCGGGTTGAAGTTTAGCTAATAATAATAATAATAATTAATAATAATAATAATAATAATAATAATAATAATAATAATAACAATAATAATAATAATAATAATTTAGTATGATTATCTCTGGGCCACAATTACAAACAAAATCAGCAGCGATTAACAGTATTAGTAGTGGTTTAAAGAGCCAAACTATTTAGAAATATTGCTCTTATACTTATGAACATCTAAATTTCCGTACAGCTTGATATACTAAGCGGGCAATTCAAATAAGTTATAGTTTCGATTCCAAGCACATATTACAGTATGTTGTCGTTGTTGTTGTTGTTGTTGTAATATTATCATCATTACCTAAGTAGAAGCTCCTTACAAGATTTTGTATAAAAAAAAAAAACAAAAAAAAAATTGCCCTAAAGCTATTCGCGGGTGTGGTGTCAAAAACTAAATGCATTCAGGGGATATTGTAGTAGCACTGGCCAGGATATTAATAATGAAGATAATTAGAAAAAGAAATGGATTACTTGGTGATTACATACTCCAACCGAAATTTAATGTCGTTTAAAAGAAACGGTGTGAGGTGTTATTACATCGACATTAAGCCATTTCATCGATACAAGGGCTATGATTATCCGACCTGCAAATTCTCGTACACCTGTCCCGATTCTTCACAGTCGCCTGACTGTCGTACAGTCAAGAGATAAATTATCGTATCGTAAATATCATACTGGTTATCACCATCACATTCAGTTCTTCCTGTATTACTCGGTTGTTAGCCATAAAGTCCTTTTATATATTATTGATAGATTCGATGATATGTAGCTATGGTCGCCGTGTGAAAGACAGTCTAATTATTATGAAATGGTGAGAAAATAAAAGGTAACCTTCATATTACGACAATGGAAGGCAGAGGGAGAGAGACATATTCATCATGACTATGCGATATTTGGCGGTCTAAAATAGTGACATGTTATCATGGAATGATGAACGTCATTTGTATAATGGTGATAGTTATGATGATAATGAGGATGATGAGTTCAGTTCTCATAAATTTTAGACCTTAAAATATGAAGGGAAAATAATCGAATGATATGGCATTACTAGTAAATTATTCATGCAATGGCAGGATGGATGAAGAAGGTATAAATAATAATGATGATCATAATAATAATTAATGATGATTATAACAATAATAATTAAGAAAAAAAACATGATAAAATAAGTAAATAATATACACGAGACGATATAACGTTGATGAAAAATATAAAAATTATTTTATTATCTGTCTGGGAAATTATTAGCTGTAGGAAAAAAAAATCTGTAATCTTTAAATTCATATTTAATACTTTGAAAAATCACTAGCGATATAAGAGAGACCATAAATGGAAAAAAATAGAAACGAAATTAAAGTATTATGATTATATACAGTAGGTATTATAAGTAACACAGAAAAAAAAACCTGAAGAAGAAAAAGGGTAAATAAACAAAACCTAAATAAAAAAGGGGAAAATATCTCGAGTTGAGAAAGAAGAAAGGAATAAAGGAGGAATAAATAAAGAAATTGTAATTTATGAAACAAAGGGATATGGAAAGATAATGTATAACTGCAAAGAAACGGAGGGAGGAATACCAATTTGGATAACATGAAAATAAAGAAAAAGAAAATATAAGGATTAGTGATGAAGGACAAAGTATTATAAATGAGATGTCCCTCGTCGACCCTTCATAGGCCTTCCTGCTATCGCCGGCCCCGATAGGACTAGTCAGAAATGAGGTCCCTTCGGAGGGGGGGGGGGGGAAACAATAGGCCTAATTTCCATCTCTATGATTCTCCCTGTCTGGTGGATTGTCGAGATATTAATAAATCGACCCTAATTAGGGGGGAGTTGGACCTCTGCCTGGTCCATTTTCAAGGGCCATTGTACGGTTTAGGTTTAATGTAATGCGTTCCTCTCTCTCTCTCTCTCTCTCTCTCCTCTCTCTCTCTCTCTCTCTCTCTCAGTCTAGAGGTATCGGATACACACTAGAATTGAAAAGCTACAACACCATTCAATGTAGTACTTTTTACATAGAAAATTGTAAATATATGGAACAGACTTCCAGCGGTAAACGAATCTAAGAATCTCTCTCTCTCTCTCTCTCTCTCTCTCTCTCTCTCTCTCTCTCTCTGGAAACGGATACACACTGAAATTGAAAAGATACAACACTCCTCGATGTGGGTATCTATTACATATAAAATAGTAAATACTTGGAACAGACTTCCAGCGGATGTAGTAAACAGTAACATGACATATGAAGTTCAAGAATAAGTTAGACAAGATCATAAAAACTCTCTAAATGCTCAAACCAAATTGTTCTACCAAGAGCAGATGGAGTCTCCCCGGGCCTTGTAGACTTCTGCTTTTTCCAACTAGGGGTTGTAGCTTAATAATAATAAATAATAATAATAATAATAATAATAACAAGTGAGCAAGTCCTGAACGCGGACATGGTCCTCGTAGAGGACATACCTCCGCCAAGGTGACCTAGAGCGCCATATGTCCTAGAATCATGAATTGATGTGACTTCGACCTTCACATGACCTTGACCTTCACGTGACCTTCAAGTGACCTTGACCTTCACGTGATCCTTGACCTTCACATGACCTTGGCTTCAAGTGACCTTGATCTTCAAATGTACTTGACCTTCACGTGACCCTTGACCTTCAGGTGACCTTGACCTTCACGTGACCTTGACCTTCACGTGACCTTGACCTTCAAGTGACCTGCTTGACTTTTGACCTTCAAGTGATCTTTGTTCATTTGCCACTGATACTTAATATGACATTGATATAATGCACCAATATGACCTTGACCTTTGACCTTTATAAATTTGAACATCACCCATGGGTTGCGCCTGGACTAGGACTTCCCTGTTGGCTTATGCAAAAGTCAGTGCTTTATTTCTGTCTCTTGATATGGGCCACTTATGTCATAGTGACACCCAGTGACCCCTGTGACCTTGACCTTGGGGTGACCTTGACCAAAATTTAATCAGTTCTTCCATACACATTGGGGAACTACTTGGCCAAGTTTGAAGTGATTCCGTGTAGAAATGTGGCCTCTACGTTTGTCCACAGACAGACAGACAAACAGAGAAACAAACAAACAAACAAACAAACAAACCGAACCGAAAACATAACCTCCTGGCGGAGGTAATAATAATAATAATAATAATAATAATAATAATAATAATAATAACAGCTTCATTGATTTCCTACTGTGACTAGTAATAAACTCAGCATAGGGTACAGCAAGAACTAATAAAAATAAGGTCCTAAAACACATTTTATTGCGTTTTTAGAGGACAACATATTTCTAGAGAGATTTGATTTTTAGGCTTAACATCTTTCCCTCTAAAGGATACGCTTAGCTAGGAATCCATCGAGTAATCTTATCTAAGAGGTAAAACATACATGAAAGCTGCTGAAACGAGCCTAAACCAACGAGCTCCCACAAACACACATACTGTACACCCACACACACTTTATCAATCCCCAATTTACTGTTGTATCTAAATGGCGATACATAAACTTATTGTATGAGTTTGCGTATCTCCAAGCTCAGCAAAGCTGTACTAGTTAGGGTCATCCATAATAGATTGGTTCGCTGTGCGCGATCAGACGAAAAATCTTCTATCATCACCAATCAGCACTGGTCAGCGTGGTGATGAAAACTGGCCAAACCCCAATCATGAATAAAGTCATGTCTAAGGCCTTTTTCCCTACAGTGGAATAGAAACGGCTGCATTTATCTGTGTATCTGTGTACCGATCAAAGTGTATCACCAGAATTCCAGTCTCATTACTGCTATCAGCCAAACAGCAGAACTGTATTCCAGTAATGACAGATTATATGGTACTAAATGTGTCATAAATACTAGTATCATGAAAAAGGCAACTTGAAAATTTTCATCATGTACACTCTTAAACTGTAATTTTAATCGGAAATTCTCCTTATTTCAGTAAAATACAGGCGACCGTAATTTTACCATACTTTGTTCTTATAAATTACGGGTTGGTGACCGTAATATCAATCCTTTACGTCAATATATCCGTTTTTAAAATGGTAAAAATCCGGGAATAAATGTTGCCAGGCATTTACCGTTTTTTTAATGCAAATTTTCAGCAGTGTATTGAGCATATTAAAAATTATGAAGTACATTTTTACCCATCCTAAGCTGACGTATTGTATTAGTCAGATAATAAAAAAAGAAAAAAAAATCAAAGCAAAGTTCTGATTTGGCTAAAGTTTCACCCCCATTCTATAGACTAAATATTACCCTCCCGTGAATCTACTGTATATACATATATACATATATATATATATATATATATATATACATATATAATGTATATATATCTTCACTTGGCTCTTGGGAAGAGCGAATAACCGAGACGAGATTGCATTGTCTACACACTGAACTATCTTATTATATAGACCAACAATTAGGTTGCTGGTAAAGACCGAAAACAATTAAGGCCACAGAACATGGCCCTGAGGAACATGAGATAGGGTGTGGTTCGCTGGAAAAGACATCAGCTGCAGTTCTCTGTAGTCTTGTCTCATAGAAAGCTGAGAAGACAAACACAGCCACACACACACACTCATATATATACTGTATCTATATCTATCTATCTATCTATCTATATATATGTATATTATATATATGTATAATATATATATATATATATATATATATATGTATAATATATATATATATATGTATAATATATATATGTATAATAAATATATATATATATATATATACATATATATATATATACTTATACATATACACAGAACATACAATGAAAATGACAGACAATAAATGGACATTAAGAATGCTAGAATGGGTTTCTAGAGACTGTAAAAGAAGCAGTGGGAAGGAAGAGAAGATGACGGGTGACGAACTAAGAAATTTTGGGGGCATGGACTGACACAGAAAGTCAATAAACAGACGCAAGTGGAAGGACATGTCCGAGGCCCTTGCTCTGCAATGGACTAGTAACGGCTGATGATGATGATGATGATGGCGCAAGTGGAAGGACATATCTGAGGCCTTTGCTCTGCAGTGGACTAGTAACGGCTTTTGATGATGATGATGATGATGAGCCTAATAACTAATGAAGCCAACTAAACCATTGGATTCAAACAAGTTTTGAGTCATCCGTCGTAAAGTTAATCTGATGAAATTCCGTAGCATTTACATGGTCCTTCAAAGAACAAACATAGAAATTACCTGAATATGGATGAGAGAGAGAGAGAGAGAGAGAGAGAAGAGAGAGAGAGAGAGAGAGAGTGTCATCCGTCGTAAAGTTTAGTCTGAATAAATTCCGTAGCATTTAGATGGTCCTTCAAGGAACAAACATAAAAATGATTAGAATGAGAGAGAGAGAGAGAGAGAGAGAGAGAGAGAGAGAGAGAGTGTCATCCGTCGTAAAGTTTAGTCTGAAAAAATTCCGTAGCATTTAGATGGTCCTTCAAGGAACAAACATAAAAAATGATTAGAATGGGAGAGAGAGAGAGAGAGAGAGAGAGAGAGAGAGAGAGAGAGAAGGATGCTAACCAGTAAACTCATTCTTGGTAATTATCCAAGAAGTATAATTAAGGTCCCCGAGGGTTTGCCCAAATGGAAAAAAAATAAATGAGAGAAAAAAGGGAAAACGAAGAAATGGGTGAAGATATAAGGACCGAGAAGGAAAAAAGAAGAGGAAGAAGACTCTCTCTCTCTCTCTCTCTCTCTCTCTCTCATCTCTCTCTCTCTCTCTCTCTCTTATTCGGATCATTTATGTTTGTTTCTTGAAGGACCATCGAAATGCTACGAAATTTCTTCAGTCCAAACTTTACGACAGATGACTCTCTCTCTCTCTCTCTCTCTCTCTCTCTCTCTCTCTCTTATTTGGATCATTTATGTTTGTTTCTTGAAGGGACCATCGAAATGCTACGAAATTTCTTCAGTCCAAACTTTACGACAGATGACTCTCTCTCTCTCTCTCTCCTCTCTCTCTCTCTCTCTCTCTCTCTCTCTCTCTTATTCGGATCATTTATGTTTGTTTCTTGAAGGACCATCGAAATGCTACGAAATTTCTTCAGACCAAACTATACGACAGATGTCTCTCTCTCTCTCTCTCTCTCTCTCTCTCTCTCTCTCTCTCTCTCTCTCTCAGAAGTGAAGACAATATCCTCAAATACATGACATGCTACAATTACCACTCATTACAATAGTCACCATAAAGCGAAGTCGATATTCACGCGTGATATCTTTACGATCTACCAAGCTTCAGTCTACCCCGGGGTCTGGGTTCTGGGTCTGGTCAACTTTGGGGTCTCTTACCCAATGTACCCAAACTAAATGGCATATGATGAGAGAGAGAGAGAGAGAGAGAGAGAGAGAGAGAGAGAGAGAGAGAGAGAGAGAGAGTGATATTACAGATAAAAGCACTTATAAAACCTTTCAGGATTTACTTAATTTACTTCACTACGGAAAATCTAAATTTCTCTTACAACAAAATTCCCATTTAAGATATTCATGAATTAGGAACAATTTCTCTATAATTTGATCTAATTTTATCATTTGATGGTTTTAACATCATCTTGCGTTAGTTATTAGCCGAGTTTCTAAATATTTCTGAAATTGGAAACCTTTTTTTTTTTTTTTACGCACATGAACTCAATTCGTAAAGTATTTAATTTACTCAATAACTTTTTTTATTAGGAATAATTTATCTATAATTTGATCTAATTTATCATTAGATGGTTTTAACTTCATCATGCGTTATAAATAGTTCATTAATACTTTTAAAATTTGAAACTTTTTG
>NC_090737.1:133804078-133829078 GCF_036898095.1 Palaemon carinicauda
CTGTGTTGAGGATTGTGTTAGTTGCAATGCAGTTGTAATATAAAATCAGTTAATCAAGGACTATCTGAGTATGGTAAACACACACACACATATAAATTATATATATATATATATATATAGTATACATACATATCTATGTAGCCTATAATTATATATATATATATATATATATATTATATATATATATAATTATATATATATATATATATATATATTATGTTTATTATTGGTTTTACTCTCCACACTATCAGTGATTTAACAACGGCTGCCTTTCACATCTCTCTCTCTCTCTCTCTCTCTCTCTCTCTCTCTCCTTATATACAATACCATAAGTTAACAGCATCTATATCTCCTCTCATGTACCTTCCCGGTGCCCTACCTCCCTACCTCTACTACCTCCCTACCTCTCCTTCGTCCCCTACCTCCCTACCAGTTCAGCATCCCAGGGGTCCAAAGTCTTGTTTTACCGAACAGAGGTTAAATCATCTTAATGTGATTTTAAACATGCCAGGCCCAGTGGAACTTTGCTAATATCGAAGCGGGGCCTGGATTTATATTAATCACTTTTTGCAACGGATCTTTTCCTTTTCACAGAGAGAGAGAGGAGAGAGAGAGAGGAGAGAGAGAGAGACTTGAACAAGAGAAAAAAAGAGACAAACTGGAAAATAGAAAGGAAATAGAACAGAGAGAGAGAGAGAGAGAGAGAGAGAGATAGAGAGAGAGAGAGAGAGAGAGAGAGATAGTCTTGAGCAAGAGAGAAAGAGACAGACTAACCAGGAAAGAGAAGAGAGAGAGAGAGAGAGAGAGAGAGAGAGAGTC
Organism: Palaemon carinicauda; assembly: GCF_036898095.1. Classification (NCBI taxonomy): domain Eukaryota; kingdom Metazoa; phylum Arthropoda; class Malacostraca; order Decapoda; family Palaemonidae; genus Palaemon; species Palaemon carinicauda. The sequence goes on from NC_090737.1 coordinate 133,804,898, forward strand.
TTGGACAAGAGAAAAAGAGACAGACTAACAGAAGAGAGAGAGAGAGAGAGAGAGAGAGAGAGAGTGAGTGTGTCTTGAACAAGAGGAAAATAGACAGACTAACAGGAAAAGAGAAGAGAGAGAGAGAGAGAGAGAGAGAGAGAGAGAGAGAAATTTAGTTTGAAAAGTAGGAAAGTTATTTTGGGCCAACAATGTCTCAATGTAGGCTACAGTAACATTAGGAAAATCTAATTTAATTATTTTCTTAACCAAAGGGAGAACATAAATTAATTCCTTTAAGGTAAAGACTTTATTCTAGAAATTAATTTAAGTAAGAAAGAATCTTTTACACAGTTTAATTTTACCATGATAGAAAATTTATTTTTTCACAATGATTCTTTCAGGTTAAAAAAGTCATTTAGGTTAAGAAAATTTAGATTTTTTTTCTCAAGTTAAAAGTAAAGTTGTCTGGTTTCAGTTCCATTTTCATCACAATAGATACTCACCAGAACGTCAGCCTGGGAAGCCCAACCCTCTTCTGTGGTGCCCAAGCATAGCATTAGCCTACCTAGTAAACAGCTTAAACTCACGGTCCCAGGCTGGGATCGATCTGCTGCCCTACGAAGGCTAGGCGAAACATGTTACCACTGTACTAGCCAGTTCTAGAACAATGAAGATATCTAAAAAAGAATTTAAAAAAAAATTAAAAGATAAAAAGTTAATTTACGTCAAGGAAAATATTTTATAGGACTTTTTTTAGATCAACGAAGGTTTTTCCTAAGCTAGAGAATATTTTCTTTAGGAAAAAAACTTTCATTCAGTTCTGAAAGTACTTATAAACACCTTCAGGAGTAGGATACGGACCCTGAATCCCATCTTGCTCACCAAGTCCTCGATAGGAACTTACATTAATACCTCGATTCCGTGTAAGTGTCCATCAGCGATTATAGGTTAAAGAGAGAGAGAGAGAGAGAGAGAGAGAGAGAGAGAGAGAGAGAGATTCTTTGTAAAACATTGTGCTAAACTTGAACATTTTGCAAATCAGCTTTTGAACTAGAGAGAGAGAGAGAGAGAGAGAGAGAGAGAGAGAGAGAAATACTTTTCCAAACCTTGTGCTAATTTTAACATTCTGTAATTCAGCTTTTGAGAGAGAGAGAGAGAGAGGAGAGAGAGAGAGAGAGAGAGAGGGGGGGGGGGATTACAGAAATTTCTTTTCAAAATGCAGTGCTAAACTTTAACATTATGCATTTCACCTTTTGAGAGAGAGAGAGAGAGAGAGAGAGGAGAGAGAGAGAGAGAGCCTGGGGCTGTTTCTTCAGCAGTGATAGGAGGGTGACGGACCAGATTCGTGGGAAGCTCCGGGGGGCACGAAGGGCAGGGCCAGGGCACGAATGAACATGATGTTTGGTATGGGGCTATCCACGGGGATACGCTCAAGGGGTTAGAGAGAGAGAGAGAGAGAGAGAGAGAGAGAGAGAGAGCGAGCGTGTTGTATATTTATAATGTCGTTACAACAGCAGTGATCATCAACGTTTAGGAGAGAGAGAGAGAGAGAGAGAGAGAGAGAGAGAGAGAGAGAGAGAGAGTTGTCATACCCTGGTAAGAGATGTACGTGTGTGTATGCATATCTATCTAGATATTTTGCAGTCATTTTTGTCGGGTCGCATACACAGTCACATAATGTTCCATATAAACCTAACATAAACTTATTCAGGTCACCGGGGCATATCCTAAGGGTCGAGAGGGGGGTGAGGGGGGTTCCTCTCCCTAGAAGCCCCCCAACTAAATCCCAAATCCTCAAATATCCTGCATATCAATAATTTGAGAAAATTCACAAAACTAAACTTTTTAAAGTATATTCAAATGCTTAATCTAATATTTTCTAATACTGATAAATTCGGATCACTTTGTGTGGAATAATGAAATCTAATTAGGTGTTTCATATAATATGACAACATAACATACTCTCTCGTATGTATGTATGTATGTATGTATGTATGTATGTATGTTCAATATACAAAATCCAAATAGTAGAATTTATAACACATTCCATATATATTGTCCTACGTTTACCACTCTCAAAAAATAATCCATAATATCTAATTGTGGTGGCCGATGTGGTAACGTCCCTGAATGGTGAACGCCAGACTGGGGTTCAAGTCACGCTCAAACTAGTTAGCTCCTTTGGTTGCTGCAACCTCACCATCCTTGTGAGCAAGGATCGGGTGTTTTCGAGAGCCTATAGGTCTATCGCTGAGTCATCAGCAGCCATTGCCTGGCCCTCCTTGTCCTAGCTTGTGTGGAGTGGGGCTTTGGCGTTATCATATTATTATTATTATTATTATTATTATTATTATTGTTGTTGTTGGTGTTGTTATTATTACTTGCTAAGCCACAACCCTAGTTGGGAAAGCAGGATGCTATAAGCCCAAGGGCCCCAGCAACGAAAACAACATTAAAATAAATATTTTTTATATGAACTATAAAAACGTTTAACAAAACAAGAGGCCGAGAAATTATATAGAACAGTGTGTCCGAGTGTACCCTCAAGCAGAGAAACTCTAACCCAAGACAGTGGAAGACCATGGTACAGGAGGGCTATGACACTACCAAAGATTAGAGAACATAGTACATGAAATTTAACATAAGTATATGTGTATATAAGGTCAGTCTCTAGGACATTGTCCTGCTCGAAAGGGGTAATGTCACTGTCCCCTGCCTCTGCCATTCATGAGCGGCCATTAAACCTTTAAATGGACGATTATCGTAAGGAGCATCCTCAGCTTAGTAGATAGGACAATGGGGATAAAGATAACAGAAGGCATAAGGGATAATAGTATCCCCCCAAAAGATGCTTTGCCTAAGGATAAAATTACTAGGTTGGGTTGCTATAGGATCTATACACTGGTCTCTCGTGCTATGTACGTCCGTAAGATTTATTGGCTATTAATCGAGATATTACCCTACGTTCTTATAAGCTTTTAAGATGTTTTAGAATGATTGGAGTGTGTTATCACAAATTAGTAAAACAATGAGTTTTGTTTGTTTTGTCCTGAGAATAAATCTATTTTGATGGTTAATTGGAAACGAGACGTTGGTAATGGTAAATTAAACTCTTGGCCAGTGTGTATACAGATATGCATACACATGCAATATATATATATATATATATATGTAATATATAATATATATATATATATAAAATCTATAATCTAATATATATCTATCTATCTATCTATCTATCTATCTATCTATCTATCTATCTATCTATCTATCTCTCTCTCTCTCTCTCTCTCTCTCTCTCTCTCTCTCATATATATATATATATATATATTATATATATATATGCATGTATATGTGTGTACAATATATATATATATATATATGCATGTATATATGTGTATATATATATATATATATGCATATTGTGTGTGTGTACGTGCGTGCGCGCGGCGTGTGTCTGCATGATGAGTGGGTGTGGTTGCGGGTGTGTGCCTGTGCGTGCTCCCTCAAGCAGAAATTGCCATCCCACGTCAGGTTTAAAAGTACATTTTAAAATGAGAGACAAACCTTGAAACTCAAAAAAAAAAAAAAAAAAAAAAAAAAAATCCTTAAACTGCAAATGGAAAAACAATCCCCTTTAGCTAATAATCCTTTACAGTGTTCACTAGGATCTACCACCACTGGTCAAGGACAGATTAGCTCCTGGTCAGAAGGGTCAGGATAATAAGATCCTTCGGAATCCTACGAGGCAGAAAAAAGATGAGATGAATTATTACAGGGATGTGTTATTGGTGTAGGATACGTCCGCAGCGAGTGTATGTGTTCCTTTGTTGTTTTTCCTGTTCGTTCGTTTGTTTGTCAATAGCTTTTCTACTTTTTTCAAGTTTATCCTTTCGTAAATATTCAGTCACTTATTATCCTTTAAAGGTTTTAAAGGGCCCGCTCATGAATGGCAGAGGCAAGGGACAATGACACTGCCATATCAAGCAGGACAATACCCTAGAGACTGACCATATATCATATGATCAGCGCCCATGCCCCCTCTCCACCCAAGCTAGGACCAGGGAGGGCCAGACAATGGCTGATGATGGACTCAACAGATAGATCTATAGGCTCTCCCAAACCCCCAACCTCAGCTCACAAGGATGGTAAGGTTGCAGACACTAATAGCACTAACGAGTCTGAGCGGGACTCGAACCCCCGTCTGGCAAACACCAGGCAGAGATGTTACCAATCAGGCTACAACAACAACCCTGATTTATAAGGAAAGGGGAAATGAATTATGAAACACATTAAAACGACTGATTTTAGAATTATTTGATAAAATATGACAGAAAATGCTCAGTTTATTACTAAAGAAAAGTATAGTTTTTATTCAATTTAATATACTGAGTTTACGGAAACCAGAAAGGATAAAAAGTTCTCTCTCTCTCTCCTCTCTCTCTCTCTCTCTCTCTCTCTCTCTCTCTCTCTCTCAGAAAATTATATTTTTTTTCAATTTCATGTACTGCGTATACGGAAACTAGAAAGAAAACCAGAAATCTCTCTCTCTCTCTCTCTCTCTCTCTCTCTCTCTCTCTACAGAGAAGTATAGTTTTTTTTCAATATCATGCTCTCTCTCTCTCTCTCTCTCTCTCTCTCTCTCTCTCTCTCTCTCTCTAAATCTACAGAATATTATATTGTTTGTTCAATTTCATGTACTGCGTATACGGAAACTAGAAAGGAAAATCTCTCTCTCTCTCTCTCTCTCCTCTCCTCTCTCTCTCTCCTCTCTCAATTCATTCCTATTGAAAGTTATAGTTTTGTTCAATTTCATGTACTGCGTATACGGAAACTAGAAAGGAAAATCTCTCTCTCTCTCTCTCTCTCTCTCTCTCTCTCTCTCTCTCTCAATTCATTCCTATTGAAAGTTATAGTTTTGTTCAATTTCATGTACTGCGTATACGGAAACTAAAAGAGAAAAAAGTACTTTCCTCTCTCTCTCTCTCTCTCTCTCTCTCTCTCTCTCTCTCTCTCTCTCTCGGTAAACGAGTTCAAGAATAAGTTAGACAAGACCATAAGAACTCTAAAATGCTTAAACAAAAACGCACTACCCAACAGCAAATGGAGTCTCCGCGGATGGACTAAAAAGTATTTAACACATCCAAAATCCTTGTAACTCTCTCTCTCTCTCTCTCTCTCTCTCTCCTCTCTCTCTCTCTCTCTCTCTCCTTTTCGCAGGACACGTGGGTGATTGACCCGGTCAATACAGTCCTACCGTGGGAACAGCTTCCTTGCATTTTTTTTCGTTTCACAGCCAGGGGGGAAACGATAAAGGAGCAAGAAAAGGATTTCTTCGTAATTGGTGTCGTACTGACCAGGGACTTCTGCAGAAGGCGGGGTTAACATTTATGCAAGTTTCACGGCATGGGGAGACAAGGCCGTGTTATCCATTTCTTGAAATTCTGCTTTGTGATCTGCAGGATTTCTTTACTTTGATGGGAATTTTATTATATCTAGATTGTTAGCATTCAGACATTGTAAGATACAATGAAAATACTGATTTTACATCAAAATTTCAAATGATCTTAAACTATTTTCAGTCGCCACGTAATGATTTCTTGTTTTTTTTTTATTTGAGAGAGAGAAAGATTTTTTTGCATTTAACTATTGTAAGATACAATGAAAATACTGATTTTACATCAATATTTAAAAAGTTTTCAACTATTTTCGGTCGCCACGTAAAGCTTTGTTAGTTTTTTATTCTAAATGAGAGAGAGAGAGAGAGAGAGAGAGAGAGAGAGAGAGAGATACAAGGATTTTGGATGTCTCAAAGAGTTTTTAGTCCTTCCAGGGACAGTCGATTTGCTCTTGGGTAAAGTTATTTGGTTTGAAGGTTTAGAAAGTATTTATGATCCTGAGAGAGAGAGAGAGAGAGAGAGAGAGAGAGAGAGAGAGAGAGAAGTTACAAGGAGTTACAAGGATTTTGGATGTCTCAAAGACTTTTTATTCGTTCTGGGATCAGTCGATTTTTTCTAGGGTAGAGCGATTTGGTTTGAAGGTTAGAGACTTTTTATGATCTGGAGAGAGAGAGAGAGAGAGAAGAGAGGAGAGAGGAGAGAGAGGAGAGAGAGATGAAATCCAATTCATTATTCTAAGAGTAAATGATTAATAAAAGCTGTCAGGTAAGATAAGCATTTCTAATTTAACCCAAGGGGGCTTATAAGACCCTCTCAGGGGATCTAACACAGATTTAATTGAGTTATTAACGCAAGATTTGCATTGGGAATCTGTGACTTTGATAAGATCTATCTCTATGATGACTTCACTGTATTCTTAACATTATAATCGATTTATCATATCCATAGATTTAAAGCGTCTCCTTTGGACGAAAGGATATTGATATTTTATTTTTTATTTATATTTATTACGAAATACACATTTACAATCTTACAATTTATAACAAATATACATCATAGTATATTTACATTTTTTATGGAATACACATTCACAATCTTACAATTTATAAATATACATCATAGTATATTTAAATTTTTTTATCTTTTATTACGAAATACACATTCACAATCTTACAATTTATAACATATACATCACAGCATATTTAATTTTTTTTTTATGAAATACACATTTACAATATTACAATTTATAACATAGATACATCATTGTATATTTACATTTTTTTATGGAATACACATTTACAATCATACAATCTATAACATATACATCATAGTATATTTACATTTTCTTTTATCTTATATTATGGAATACACATTTACAATCTTACAATCTATAACATATATACATCATAGTATATTTGATTTTTTTTATTATTAAATACACATTTACAATCTTACTATTTATAACATATACATCATAGTATATTTACATTTTTTTATGAAATACACATTTACAATCTTACAATTTATAACGCTTATACATCATAGTATATTTTACATTTTTGTATCGTTATTATGAAATACACATTTTGAACTTACAATTTATAACATACATACATCATAGTATATTTACATGAATATTTTTTTTATTTTACATATACTGTATTTACAATTGACATTTTTTACTATTCATCTAAATATGATATTGATATTTTAAGTAGGGGTGAAATGGTTCTCAGACGAGATACCTGTTCACAGAAGAGATACCTGTTCATGAATGTTTCCTATGGGCCATGATAAATCTTATCAGATTTGACATTGTCCCTTAGAGGTGATAAGGAATTGTCAGTCGGCGTTGGTCTGTTGATAAATTGTGGGGGAAGGGGATGAGGGATTGGTTAGAGTCTATAGGTTGTAAATTCTATATTTTTAATTGTAAATTCTATTTTTTGTAAAGAGCCCGTGCTGTAATCTGGATTTTTTTTTATTGTATTATCATACAGTCATTCAATAAGTGTCCGTTATGGCATGATATTAGTGAATGAATTGGCCTCAAAATTTATATTTTTTTTTTTTATCAGTCTGAATTGTACATTTATAGACGTTTCTTCTAATAGTTCTAAATGTCATTAGTTCTGAAGTTTCTCGTATCGGATTTATTTTGAACATCTCCCATATATAGTAAAGAATAAGTGTGTGGATATATGTTTATATTATATATATATATATATATATATATACATATATATATATATATATATATATATTATATATATATACATATTTATATATATATTTTTATATATATATATATATATTTTTATATGTATATATATATATATATAAATATATATATTTATATAATGTATATATATATGTATATATATATATATATATATATATATATTTATATATATATATTTATATATTTATATTTGTATATATATATATATATATTTATATATATATGTGTATATATATATATAAATATTTATATATATGTATATATATATATATATTTTATATATATATTTTTATATATTTATATATATATTTTTATATATATATATATATATATATATATATATATTTATATAAATATATATTTATATATATATTTATATATATATATTTATATATCTATATATATATATTTATATATCTATATATATATATATATATATATTTAATATATATATATATATATATAGATATATATATATTATATATATATATTTTATATATGTATATTTATATATATACTGTATATATATATTTATATTTATATATATATATATATATATATATATATATATAGTTATGAATATATATATATATATATATATATATTTTATAAATATATATATGTGTATATATATATATATATATATACATACATATATATACATATATATAGTTTTTGTGTAAAGTTGCTCACAAAGAACAATTTTACAGATTCATCCTTGGGTCATACCCAGCAGGACTGCCAAATTTGGTCAAAATCTATACAGTAGTTTTTGTGTAAAGTTGCTCACAAACAAATAAATAAATAAATAAACTTATTATAAAAAGAATATATATATATTTCAAATTCATCCTCTGGTCATACCCAACATGACTACTAAGTTTGGTCAAAATCGGTACAGAAGTTTTTGAGTAAAGTTGCCCACAAATTAACAAACCGAACATGACAACCAAATTTGGTCAAAATCGGTACAGTAGTTTTTGGGTAAAGTTGTTCACAAACAAACAAACAGGGGGTAATTACATACCCATTGCAAAATCTTCAATTTGGGCGAGGAACTCAAAAATCAACTGGAACGTGATACCTAACTAACTGAAAATATCAAGCTTCGTATGTGGCTTTTGACCTTTGCAATTTTCTCAGATTTATATATATATTTTTTTTCGCATCCAGTTCTCAGCATTTGCGCAGAAGCAGGTCAGCCTCAGTTTTTTTTTTTTTTTTTTTTTTTCGCTCCTTCCTTTAAGGTCGTCTGCTTCTGAGAAGATGAAGCCTCACGCAATTGGGCGGAGAGAGAGAGAGAGAGAGAGAGAGAGAGAGAGAGAGAGAGAGAGAGAGATAGAGATTAGGATTGGGGGTCTAATGGGTTTCGAGAATTAAAAGAACTGGTGGAAGTAAAGAGATTTTTAATAAAATAAAAAATTATTTTATATTCATTTCACAAAACAATAGCAAAAATCTAGAAAAGTATTAAGAAACTATTGTATATTATATTAATTCCACAAAGCAATAAAAAAAAATTTAAAAATATATAACCTCAGAATTAAAAACAATTTTTTTTTTTTTTTAATCTTCAAATACTAAAGCTCAATCATGAATTATATTGAGTTTTTTTTTTTTTAAAGTTTTAAGGAAATATCTGGCTAACGTAACTCTTATTTCAGACTAGGTTAAGAAAGAAATTTCTGATATAAATTTATGTTGACCGAAATCTATCAGGGTCCTGTTTTTCAACAGTCAAAATAAACTATAGGTTTCAAGTCTAGGAAGATGGTCAGGACCTTATCAGACAAGGGTCAGGATGCCAGAAAACATCAAATCAATCAATCAGTTACCAGATAAGGATAAAAGGGAAAGGTTTTATCAAATAGTAAAGATTGATGGCTTGTGTTAGTTACCAAGGATTTATGAAAGCCAATATGGCAGAGAAACAGTTCAATAACGAAGTGGAAATAATAGTTAGCAAAGTATATGCTGTTTGTGTTATTTACCAAGGATTTATGAAAGCCAATATGGCAGAGAAACAGTTCAATAATAAAGTGAAAAAATAGCAAAGAGGGATGGCTTACAGTTACTAAGGATTTATGAAAGCCAATAGAGCAGAGAAACAGTTCAATGACGAAGTGAAAAAAAAATTGAAAAAAAAAATATGAACTCGTTTAGTAGACTACAAGTAAGACCGGAGAAACCTCGTTCTCAGACAGAGTCGTGGCATGAAAGCAAACCTAAAGAGAGGAAAAAAAGTAGACAGCAATTTAACAGAAAGCACTAGACTTTTGCGGCTTCGATAGCTCGCTTAGTAACAAGAAATTTGCTTCAACTCCATTCTCTATATTCGCAATGCAAGAACATTTCTGAACAAAATTCTATAATAGGAAGATGTCCCCTTGTCTTTATATGTCAACCTGTGCTCATCATCATGTTAAACTCTTTTTTTCATTCATTTCTTGTAGTTCTTTATGTCAATCAGTATATACTCTGGTATTTAGCCGTGTTTCTTCCAGTAAATCAGTGGCCAGACATTTTGCAAGTCCTCTCTCTCTCTCTCTCTCTCTCTCTCTCTCTCTCTCTCTCTCTCTCTCTCTCTTTTATTCATTTCTTATATTTCTTTATTTCAATCGGTATATGCTTTGATATTTAGCCATGTTTCTTCTAGTCAATCAGCGGCTAGACATTTTACAACTCTCTCTCTCTCTCTCTCTCTCTCTCTCTCTCTCTCTCTTCATTTCTTATATTTCTTTATGTCAACCAGTACATGCTTCGATATTTAGCCATGTTTCTTCCAGTCAATCATTGGCCGGACGTTTTGCAACTCATCTCTCTCTCTCTCTCTCTCTCTCTCTCTCTCTCTTCATTTCTTATATTTCTTTATGTCAATCAGTACATGCTTCGATATTTAGCCATGTTTCTTCCAGTCAATCATTGGCCGGACGTTTTGCAACTCATCTCTCTCTCTCTCTCTCTCTCTCTCTCTCTCTCTCTCTCTCTCTCTTCAGTTCTTATATTTCTTTATGTAAATCAGTATATGCTTCGATATTTAGCCATGTTTCTTCCAGTCAATCAGCGGCCAGACATTTTACAAATCTCTCTCTCTCTCTCTCTCTCTCTCTCTCTCTCTCATTAATTTCTTATATTTCTTTATGTCCACCAATATATACTCTGCTATTTAACCGTGTTTCTTCCAGTCAATTAATGGCCAGACGTTTTGCATCTCTCTCTCTCTCTCTCTCTCTCTCTCTCTCTCTCTCTCTCTCTCCATTTTTTAATTATTTTCTTTTATTTTTTTATGTCAGTCAGTATATGATCTGGTATTTAGCCGTGTTTCTTCCAGTCAACCAATGACCTCTCTCTCTCTCTCTCTCTCTCTCTCTCTCTCTCTCTCTCTCTCTCCATACCCAGAATCCGCGAAAGCTGTAATTTCGAAGTACCTTATTCTAGTGACAGAATTCTCCGAATTCCAGAAGAAGAAGAAACCAGTTGATCCACAAATTGAAGAGAGCCGTCAGGAGCTGTCTTTATCAATATGCAGACTTCAGATGAAAAGAAACTGTTAGGATTTTTTGAGGGCAGCCGTACAGCATTAGAAACTATCTCTTCAAGCATAGACGTATATTCTTTGGGAAGAGAAAAGAGGAGACTTGAGTAAAGGGATTGAAAAAGTTGAAATTCAACGGAATTTTAACTGGACGTTTTTTATTGCAGGAGATATTCTCACAAATTTGCTTGCAGCTCGGAATGCATATTGAATTAAGTGTGTATTAATGGTGCATAATGTTTTTTTTCTATTATGCATATATATGAGAGAGAGAGAGAGAGAGAGAGAGAGAGAGAGAGAGAGATCGGGGGGGGGGGACTGTGTTATGTATGTGCAGATATCTTAAAATATTTAGTTTCAATCTCGCTACTTAAATAATTTGATAATTTTATCTAAAACATGAAAAGCCACAATATTCCATTATTCCAATACCCATTCATAAATTTATATCTATACATGTATATAATGTGTTTATATGTGTATTTATATGTATATATATAGGTGTGTATGTATTTTTATGCATATATGTGTACATGTATTTTGTAACTCCCCATATATATATATATGTATATATATATATATATATATATATATATCAACTCTAAGGTGAGTCTTATGTTAACCTTTATTTTATATAAAAGCGATAACTCCTCTTCACTTGCTATATGAATTATATATTTCGGTGATTTTACAATTTTAATAAATAACCAAACCCACATAATTCAATTATGTGAAAAAAACATTCATATGTATGTAGAGCCCCCTTCTCTCTCTCTCTCTCTCTCTCTCTCTCTCTCTCTCTCTCTCTCTCAGACGTTCTAGATAAAGTAACAAGCATTGTAGATGTTAGGCATTGGTTAGTTTTATATGCAGAGTTACTGAGCTTGTAACCTGAACATTTGGGCGTGGTTTTAGAGTCGTAGTTACAGCTGATGTGAATGGCTGCTTTTCTTCTAAATTTAGTTAAAGACTAGAAATAAGTTTTCTCCACAGGGTAATGATTAAGTCGCATATTTAATATAGTTAAAGGATGTGGATTAAAAAAAAACTTCGATTAACTTTTTTTTTTTATTCTCTAAGCAGATTTAAACCGAGTGTTAACAAAAATCTTTTGTCTCAATTTAGGAATTGTATTTTGCTTGAAAGGTTTAAAGGCCGCTCATGAATGGCAGGAGCAAGGGACAGGGACATTGCCCTATCGAGCAGGACAATGCCCTAGAGACTGACCATAAATATATATATATATATATATATATATATGATCAACTTCCCAAGCCCCCTCTCCACCCAAACCTAGGACCAATGAGGGCCAGGCTATGGCTGCTGAGGACTCAGCAGATAGACCTATAGGCTCCCAAAAACACCACATCCTTAGCTCACAAGGATGGTGAGGTTGGATCGACCAAAGAAACTAACGAATTTGAGTTGGACTCGAACCCAAGTCTGGCGTTTACCAGTCAGGAACGTTACCACATCGGCCACCACAAGCTATTAATCTTTTGATGAAGGTCACAAAAATCCTTAAAAACTGATTGTGTAAAATGAATAAAAAATGAAGCGTGAACACAAATGAACAACATTTTCACTTTCTGAGACTTTTAAAGAAATTGATATTTCCACGAAAATGCCAGACCAGAGGACTTTCTAAATTTAAAAGCCCAACCAAGATTGCCTTTACATAAAAACTGGAACAAGACGAGCATTGATAGTTTCAGGCCTGATTCCTTGAAGATATAAGAAAACTGTAAGGTTGTTGCCATTACTGTTATGGGAATCACACGATTGGCCAGGGCACCAGTCACTCGTTCAGATACTACCGTTAGAGAGTTATGGGTCTTTTGACTGGCCAGACAGTACTACAGTGGATCCTACTACCTGGTTACGGTTCATTTTCCTTTTGTCTACACACACACGCGTGCGCGCACACACACACCGAATAGGCTGGCCTATTCTTTACATATTCTCCTCTATCCTCATACACCTGACAACACAGGTTACCAAACAATTCTTCTTCACTCAAGGGGTTACTGCACTGTAATTGTTCAGTGGTTATTTTCCTCTTGGTAAGGGTAGAAGAGACTCTTTAGCTATGGTAAGCAGCTCTTCTAGGAGGACACTCCAAAATCAAACCATTGTTCTCTAGTCTTGGGTAGTGCCATAGCCTCTGTACCAAGGTCTCATTTCTCTTCCTCTTTTTTGTTAAACTTTTTATAGTTTATATAGGAGATTTTTTATTTTAATGTTGTTACTCTTCTTAGAATATTTTATTTTTCCTTGTTTCCTTTCCTCACTGGGCTATTTTCCCTGTTGAAGCCCTTGGGCTCATAGCATCCTGCTTTTCCTACTAGGGTTGTAGCTTAGCAAGTAATAATAATAATAACTTGAAAGAAAACGATTAAGAATAAAGCTCTCCGTATCATATAGAAAATAGTATTAATGAAATGGTAGTGTTGGAACCATACTCCTTTATAAAAGGTAATAAAATAATTATTAATTTGAGTCATTTTTATCCTTGTAATTGAAGGCAATCTTTATAGACCATTCCAAGTGGGTCCTGATATAGGCTAAAGCCAAGAAGATGTTCAAACGATATTATTGTTGTTGTTGTTAATATCTAAGCTACAACCCAAGTTAGAAAAGCAGGATGCTATAAGTCCAATCGCTCCAACAGGGAAAAATAGCCTTGTGAGCAAAGAAAATAAGGAAATAAATAAGAAAATAGGGAAAAATAGCCCACTGAGAAGAGGAAATAAATCAATGAATTAGAAAAGAGGAAAAAATAGCCCAGGGAGGAAAGGAAACAAATGAGTTTTGCTCATCTACACAGGTAGTCGACCTTCACTTTAAAGAGAAAAAAAAATAGTACATATTCAGACCTTCCACACATCTCCCAAAACTGCCTTTCACATTTCTCTCTCTCTCTCTCTCTCTCTCTCTCTCTCTCTCTCTCTCTAAATTTATTCCTACAGACAGGTATAGTTTTTGTTCAATTTCATGTACTGCGTATACGGAAACTTGAAAGGAAACTAGTACTCTCTCTCTCTCTCTCTCTCTCTCTCTCTCTCTCTCTCTCAAGTTTTTCTTCAATTTCATATACTGCGTATACGGAAACTAGAAAGGAAAAAAGTACTCTCTCTCTCTCTCTCTCTCTCTCTCTCTCTCTCTCTCTCTCTCGGTAAAAGAGTTCAAGAATACGTTCGACAAGATCAAAAGAACTCTCTAAATGCTTAAAATAAATCGCTCTACCAAAGAGCAAATGGAGTCTCCGTGGATGAACTAAAATGAGTCTTCGAGATGTCCAAACTCCTGGATGTTTTAGAATGATTGGAGTGTGTTATCACAAATTAGTAAAACGATGAGTTTTGTTTGTTTTGTCCTGAAAATAAATCTATTTTGATGGTTAATTGGAAACGAGACGTTGGTAATGGTAAATTAAACTCTTGGCCAGTACGTATACAGATATGCATACACATGCAATATATATATATATATATATATATATATAATCTATATCTATATATATCTATATCTATCTCTCTCTCTCTCTCTCTCTCTCTCTAGAGTAATGCCCTAGGCAAGGATAGACAGAAACGGCCTGATGCAGCAGTATTGGGCCATACGTGAAAATTTCACCTTCCCTGCGGAAAGGCGAACTGGCAGAGGCTGGTGGTTTGTGGGAGCCAATTAAGTCGTTAGGCACAACTCGAAAGATGATGGGTGGAGTAACTCGGGAATGACTTTGAAAGTCATTTGTCGATTGAGAAGAAGTTTTATGTACTTGAGATTCATTGATGTGGTGATTATTTCATGAAAGTTTATTCTTTCCTTGTAATTCTTTTCAGGAAAGTTTATTGTTTCCTTTTAATACTTTTCATGAAAGTTTATTTTTTCCTTATAATACTTTTCATGAAAGTTTCCTTCCTTATAATACTTTTCATGAGAGTTTATTCTTTCCTTATGATACTTTTCATGAAAGTTTATTCTTTCCTCATAATACTTTTCATGAAAGTTCTTTTCCACTTCAAAAACAGATTATTATTATTATTATTATTATTATTATTATTATTATTATTATTATTATTATTATTATTATGATGATGATGATGATGATGATGATGATGATGATGATGATGAGGATTATTATTATTATTATTATTATTATTATTATTATTATTATTATGTACGCTACAACCCTAGTTGGAAAAGTACGATGCTAGAAGCCCAAGGGCTGCAACAGGGAAAAATAGCTCAGTGAGGAAATGAAATAAGAAAATTGATAGAATATCGCTCCTGCTTGTACCCTTAAGCAAGAGAACTCTACCCCAAGAAAGTGGATGAACATTATACAGAGACTATGACCACCAAGTAAAATCGATTGCAGAAAAACTTTACCAGTTCTTTTATTGCAATATGTAGACAGTAATTACATATTGCAAACGAATATTTTACTGTAATGGCTACTCGGATGACGTAATGCTTAGGTAAACCTTAGCTCACTTCACTTCTGCAACTGAGACTTGTGTCGAAATTATAATTACTAGAAATGTTTTGCTTAAGAAAACATTTTACTTTTGAGTTTTGAACACAATGGGTACAGTATGCAACATAGGTCGCGGCTTTTAGAACAAACGATACATAAATAAAGTTATTGGGCTTTAGTGTTTTACTTAGCTCTCTTCGTTCGAGTTATAGTAGATACACATAAACAGGCACGCACAAGCACACACTAGGCAGAGTGAATTCGATATTTAAGAGTATTAGTGGTTTATTCGAACAAATTAAAATCCCGAATATATATATATATATATATATATACATACATATATATATATATATATATATATGTATATATATATATATATATATATATAATATATATATAATATATATATATACACACATACACACACACATACACACACACACACACATATATATATATATATATATATACTTTTATATATGTGTGTGCATTCATTTATCTACCAATTCGTCTAAGTAAGCTTTTGAGAATGAATAAGCCTGTAATTTCCTGGTTAAACATCGTTACTAATTACAAAAAAAAAAGTAATTTAAAAGAAAATTTGTTAAAGCCTGTGGTTCTCTTATTGCAAAAACATTTAATGATTTTAAAAATCAAATGCAAAGAATTAAAGTTAAATTGAATATTAAAACAATTTTTAAAAAAAGCTTTGTGTAATATTTTGTTAAACAAATTAAGATTACTTGGTTGATTGTCAATAATCTACTGTTTTGTTTGTTATAAAATTATGTTTATTTAACTGATTGCATATTATCTGGGGTCACTTTTTGTTCATGAATTTTAGAATAAGTATCATCCTTGAATTGTTTCAAATTTCTGAAAATAAATTTTCATTTTCTTATCTAAAAATACATACTCTTTGCACTCCCTAAGAGAGATTAGTTCACCAAACTTTCAACTGGGCTCCTCAAGGGACTAGAAGAGTTGGAAGACCTAGGTGTACATGGCTGAGTTCTATGAAGCGTGAAGTAGGAGATGATGAATGGACAAGTATTGAAATAAAAGCTCAAGATAGAGAAGACTGGCGAAATCATAAACGTGGAGATTTCAATACTGCATAGAAAGGAATCTTAGGTGCTACAAGTGAAAATATATATTGGACATGATACGCTACCTTGCATTTATATACAATATATATATATATATATATATATACATATATACATATATATATATGCATATGTATATATATATGCATATATATATATATATATATATATAGGGTTCATATATTGAATAATTTAAAGTTCTTACACAAGAGTTCTGTCAACTAATTAATCTTGTGTAACTAAAATCTGTATCATCAACATAAATGGATCGTTAATCATTTAATAGTAGTTCAAATACAACTGTGTTAAAAGCAGCACTAAGATCAAGTAAGATCTGGATATGTCATATGTCATTCATCATTTCGAACATATCGTTTATAATTACATTCAGTCTTCAAATCCACACTGTTAAAAAAAAAAACCGTAATTTTAATCGGAAATTTTCCGTAAAAAAATATTGTCATAAGCCGTATTTCAGTAAAATACGGGGCACCGTAATTTTACCGTATTTGGTTATTATCATTTACTTGTTTGTGACCGTAATATCACTCCTTTACATTAATATAGCCGTTTTTAAAATGGTAAAGTTCCTGGAATAAATATTTCCAGGCATTGACCGATTTTTAATGCAAATTTTTAACAGTGTGGTCTTCAAATCCAAAGTAATTATTTAAATAGTAAAGTATATAGATAAAGAATAATTTTATTTAAAAAAAAAAAAAATCACATTGTAGCAATTTTTGCTAAAGTGGCTCACAAAAAAAAAAAAAAAAAAAAAACTTAACCCTTTAACCATCTAATCATGACTTGAAAAGACGCACGATAAAGAAGCAGAAGCCTTTGATAATAGACAAGTCACGATCACCTGTCCAGAGGGTCCATTATTTGCCCCGACACCTTTTTGCCGGTCTAAAACCAACCCGGGCACTCGTGTGCCCTTGTGGCGCGAAGCGTGTGACAGAGAACAAATTTTATTAGCTCTTGCTTTCCATGAGATTATCTTGATCGACACTTTACGGCTTTATTGTGTAACACAGGCCGGTTTTTTTTTGTTGGGGGGGGGGGGCCGGCTTGGCGAGGCAGTAGTGACACACCTGTGATACCCATTGTAATACCCACTGTGATGCCTATTGCGATACACACTGCAAAACCCATTGAGAAACCCATTGCGATACTCACTGCAATACCCATTGTGATACCCATTGTGATATCCACTGCAATACCCATTGCAATATCCATTGCAATACCCACTGATACCCATTGGGATGCCCATTGCAATACCCATTGTGATACCCACTGCGATACTCATTGCGATACCCACTACGATACCCACTGCAATACTCACTGCAATACCCATTTTGATACCCACTGTAATACCCCTTGTGATTCCCACTACGATACCCAATGCGATACCCACTGCAATAGATTGCATTACGATATCCATTGCGATACCCACTGTGATACCCATTGCGATACCCACTGCAATACCCATTGTGATACCCACTATGATACCCAATGCGATACCCATTGTGATACCCACTGCGATACCCAATGCAATACCCATTGTGATACCCACTGCGATACCACTGTAATACCCATTACGATACCTATTGTGATACCCACTGCGATACCCACTGCGATACTCACTACGATACCCCCTGCAATACTCGCTATGATACCCACTGCGATACCCATTGTGATACCCACTACAATACCCACTGCGATACCTATTGCAATACCCACTGCGATACCCACTGCGATGCCCACTGCAATACCCACTGCAATACCCACTGCGATACCCACCCTGGACTTATGATGCCATTGGGCAACTCACGAGACCCATCCTCTCTCGACAGGGTCACGATCGGTCCGAATACAACAGATAATTATCCAAAGTTAGATGCTATTCAGTATTACGTATCGCGTATAGTACCTGTCACAGCGCCTCACGAGGTAACTGTTCGTTGTGGCTTCTGGAACACGACTCATTTTTTTATGTGTATTTAGTAATGTGTCAATTAACACTTTAAAAGTCAGGCAGTCCATCTGGTGTCGGTGGCCTGCTTATCCGCCATTGCTGCTACTGCTTATTTATAAGCTGGTGGATCTCGTGCGAGTACAGGGTCTTATCGTAAAGTTCACCGAACAGCATTCTTCAGCATTGTTGCTATAATTTTGGGGGGACTTGATATTTGCATAGATCGCGGTGCGGTGCGCATGTTGACAGTCTGCTGGGTATCACAATTAGGCTTTGATGTTTATTCATGTTGGGAAAACAATGAAGGTGCAAGATGCCAGCTCCTGATAGGAGATTCGAAAACGAACTAATTTTGGAAGATGAGAGATACATATATTTTTTTTTTTTTTTTTTTTGCTTAAAACCACATGCGATCTGGTTTTTTGGTGTTGACAATTATAGCTAAAATACACAGATAAACATTCATTTAAAAGACATTTACATTCAGGAGGATTCTTCGTGGTTAATTTTTCTGTGATTTTGAAATAGTATAAAAACATTGCTCTTTAAACTTATTCGATTGGATTATGAAATGGAAAAGGGATCCTTATTATTAATATGTTGGGGTTAAGAGGCCTTATTATATCTGTGGCTAATATTCAGAAATGCAGAGAAAACTTGAGGATATCATCATTCGTGAAATGATTCCTTTATTCCAAACATTTTGACAAAATAATCCCTCATATTTTGATTTTATTTTCGGTGTTAAACAGATAAGATATTTATTTAGCTTGAGTGGCTAAGATGAAGAAACGAACCGGTTTCATGATATATGATAGGTCATCCTAAAAAGTAACATTAATCCACCAGAAGCAGAGCAACGGCTATTTGATATAACTATATATTGTGTGTATATATATATATATATATATATACGCATATGTATACATACACATACATATATATATATATATATATGTATATATATACATATATATATATGTATGTATGTATGTATGCAGGTATGCATGCAGGTATGCATGTATGTATGCATGTATATACACACACACACACACACACATATATATATATATACATATATAGATATATTGATAGACAGATAAACTCACACACACACACACACACACATATATATATATATATATATATGTGTGTGTGTGTGTGTGTGGGAGTTTATCTGTCTATCAATATATCTATGTATATATATATATATATATATACATATATATATATATATATATACATACATATACATATATTGATAGACAGATAAACTCACACACACACACACACATATATATATATATATATATACACGAGAATAACCAGAGTCCCAGATAAGATAAAAGGGAAAAAACAGAATATAACAATAACATTTTAATAAGAAAAATGACTGGTTTTAGATTGCAATATAAATTAAGAAAACTGTACTCTTCATAGTACTATTTTGTTGTCGAACAAAATGAAAACATGAACAACTCGATCCAAGTTTAGTTAATTCTGGAGTATAATTAAAAATGCAGTATTAATTACAAACTAGGATTAAACGATACCATAAATAACTATAATGATTTCAAAACATTTCAATTTCTCGAAACATATCATCATCATCATCATCATCTATTGACGTAAAGGGCCTCTGTTAGATTTCGCCAATCGTCACTATCTTGAGCTTTT
Source organism: Palaemon carinicauda (assembly GCF_036898095.1). Classification (NCBI taxonomy): domain Eukaryota; kingdom Metazoa; phylum Arthropoda; class Malacostraca; order Decapoda; family Palaemonidae; genus Palaemon; species Palaemon carinicauda. The sequence continues at coordinate 133,825,303 of NC_090737.1, forward strand.
AAATTGATACTTGTCCATTATCTCCTACTTCGCGCTTCATAGTCCTCAGTCATGTAGGCCTTGGCCTTCCAACTCTTCTAGTGCCCTGTGGAGCCCTGTTGAAAATTTGGTGAACATACAGGAATCACACAACTTTTAGTTTGAGTAATCATAATATCTGGAGACCTATATAAAGAGATTAATAGATAAAGATGTTGTTCTCACACGTCTCGAACTGGTAACCTAACTACGCCAGGATTCCACGCTGCTGAGAGGAAGGACGCTGGTGACAGGTACAACACATAATCATACGCTACCGGGGTCTAAAGTGATGTCAGGCAGGGCAGCCGATCGGGACTACGGTCTAGCCCGAAGCCAAAGCAAAGTCCTTCGAAATGAAGGCAACTGTGCTTACCCCCATACAAATTAGGAAAAGGCATTTTAATAGAAAAAGTTAAATTTTGTTTTTTTCTTTTTTTTAATCTCCCTCCCTCGGATGCTGAACGGAAAGGATGAATACTAAGCAACATTGTAATGTTAACAGGAAGATAGATATCACCTGGCTTATCTCACGATCTCGGATTTCATTCATCCCCGCTCTTTTTGTTGTCTTTACCATTGCCAGTGTTGATGGGCTGTGAGAAACTGCCTCTCTCTCTCTCTCTCTCTCTCTCTCTCTCTCTGTATATATATATATATATATATGTATATATACACATGTATATATATGTATATATATACATACATACATAAACACACATTATATATATATATATATATATATTCTATATATATATATGTGTGTGTGTGTATACATACATACATACATACACACACACATACATATATATATATATATATATGTGTGTGTGTGTGTGTATATATATATATATATATATATATTTATATACCTAACTATGTATTTTTGTGTGGGCATATCAATAATAACCTTTAGATTTGTCGAAAAAAAAGTCAAGTTCATATAGATATTCCATTGGCACACATATCCTTCTGAAGATTATCATCGCTCAAACCTTACAAATATTCCCACAATTCTCAAAAAACAACAAACCATATTATTTACAAAAAAAAAAAAAAAAAAAAAAAAAATTCAAGATTAAACAAATAAGCGAGACTTATAGGGAGGAAAGATTCTGTTTCATATCTGAATGATATATTAGTAATATACCTTTGACGGCATCCTCTTTTGGAAATTCCCACAGGATCTCCTTGTCACTACAGAGTCAAATCTCTCGTAGCAGGAAAGTGATGCTCGGCTTCCCGCAGAAGCCCTACAGATCGGGGGGGAGGTCAGCGAAGTGTGTAAGGATTTCCAGCTTATTATTATTATTACTTGCTAAGCTACAACCCTAGTTGGAAAAGCAGGATCCTATAAGCACAGGGGCTCCAACAGGGAAAATAGCTCAGTGAGGAAAGGAAACAAGGAAAAATAAAATATTTTAAGAAGAGCAACAATATTAAAATAAATGTCACTTTATAAATTATAAAAACTTTAACAAAACAAGAGGAAGAGAAATAAGACATAAGATAGAACAGTGTGCCCGAGTGTACCCTCAAGCAAGAGAGCTCTAATCCAAGACAGTGGAAGACCATGGTACAGAGTCTATGGCACTACCCAAGATTAGAGAACAATGTTTTGATTTTGGAATGTCCTTCTCCTAGGGAATCCAGCTCTTGTATAATCCAAACGCATACACATACTCATACACATACATACACTTGAAAATTCGTATGACTGGCACTTAACTTCAGTGCTCCTTTCTTGTCTTGCCTTCTCTAGTCTACTTTTTTTCAGTTCCAGTTTCATAAAAATAGATGTTCACCAGAACGTCAGTTGGGCAAGCCCAAACCCCGACTGTGGTGGCCAAGCACAGCAGTGGCCCTATCCAGTAAATAGCTTAAACTCACGATTCTGGGCTGGGATCGATCTGCTGCCATGCAAAAGCTAGGCGAACACGTTACCACTTATTCACAATGTGAGTTAGAAGGATAATATCTTAGTATCATTATTGAATTTATAATCAATATATTACTTAGAGTATTATGTTGATATGGAACACGGTAATTACATAAACAGGTGTCTCTCAGGGTAGTGTTCTTGCTCCTAAACTTTTCGTATTGTGTACATATGGTATGTAGTTTGGTCTTGATGCTCGTGCAGATGATTCTACTTTCTTTACATCAATCAGATTTCCTGAATGTAGACGAATGTAGTCTTTGAACAATGATTTAGCATAAATTAGTGTTTGGAATAAAATATGGGGATTAGACTAAAACCCTAAAAAAATATCCTTAATATAATCGTAAGTTGGTCAAGGACATTCTAGCCCCAGCTCTTTCCTTAGTATTGTCTCTTTAAGGAGATGCAGTTTATTTCAAAACTTTTGCGTCACTCATTATCTAAATCTTTAGTTTTTATGCATTTCTCCCTTCGACTGCAAAATAGATCAATAAACTGTGTATTGTGAAAGTCTTACAAGATTATTTGATTTGACGTATTTAAGAGGAAACGGTGGGTTTCCGCATATCGATCTATAAATTGGATTTTCGCTTAGACATCTACAGCTTACTTTTTCATATTCAAAGCGAATATAGACAGAAAATATTGGTTTCAAATTTGGGTGGCTTTGCATTTCAAGTTGGAAACATTTTAACCTTCGAATAATGTGATTGTTTACTGATGATCCAAAGCACATTTTCGTTAAACTTGCTTACAAGGTTTTGAAAGGCCTATTTTCATTACACATTTCTCCCTCATCGTTATGTTATATGATATATGGATTATGCCATAAAAGGCACGGGCTAGTGTATCCCAGTATATCCCAAGGGTACAACCACAATGTCTTGAATCGAACAACACTTTTAACTGCCTACCCTCGAAGCTTATCTAATAAGACACAAATCAACCATGGCAGTTGCCCTTCGATTCATAACCAGGCAATTACCGATACTAAATGTTACATAGATTATCTTGGCATATTCAACCATTCCAGACCACGGCCATTTTTTTTTACGCTCGCCCTAAAGAAGGAAATGCCACCACCATCCACAGTAATCATCCAGAAATTCCCACAGCACTCTGGCCTTCTGTGACATGAGATGCAACCACTTTCCCCCTGAGCACAAGGGAGGGGCTTCGACGCACGCCAAGGTGCGTGAGAAATGTGTGGAACTGGACTCAACAGGTGAATGTTGATTAAGGGAAACGAACTGGAGTGACAGGTTGAATTCAACAATTGTCTCAACTCAATTAGTAGTTGTTATTAATAATGGTTGAGGACTATGAAGCGCGAAATATGAGATGATAAATGGAGAAGTATTGAATTAAGAGCTCAAGGTAGAGACGACTGGCGAAATCTAACTGAGGCGTTTGCGTCAATAGACGTAAGAGATGATGATGATGATGATTATTATTATTATTATTATTATTATTATTATTATTATTATTATTATTATCATCATCTAAGCTGCATCCCTAGTTGGTAAAGCAGGATGCTATAAACCAAAGGGCTCCAACAGGGAAAAATAGCCCAGTTAGGAAAGGAAATAAATAAACTACAACAGAAGTAATGAACAAATAAAACAAAATAATTTAAGAACAGTAAAAACATAAAAGTAGATCTTTTATAGTTATATAAACTATAAAAAGAGACTGCTGTCTGCCTGTTCAACATAAAAACATTCACTGCAAGTTTGAACTTTTGAAGTTCATTAAATGCAAGGCGTGCAGGACTGATATACTCGATTATTATTATTTATTATTATTATTATTATTA
>NC_090737.1:133831578-133834078 GCF_036898095.1 Palaemon carinicauda
GTGTGTGTGTGTGTGTATATATATATATATATATATACACATACACGTGCTTTCATTTCTCTGATAAAGGGGATTTCTCATACACATTTTACTGAAAACTATTTCGCCCTTCCATCACATCACTTACCCGTATTCCTAAATACCCTATTTCATAACACGATTTTTTACATTTCCAACGATAAAAAGATCTTCAGAATATTGTGTTGGAATAACACCTCGCTGTGACGTTCTCCTGTTAGTTCATTTTACTGGGGCGACGCTGAATACATTATGCAAATGCTATCGAATTCCTATGACTTCTAGATTTCGGCGACGAAAACTCCTAGGCGTTGTTAGCAGGCAAGGAATTTATTAGGCAGTTAGCTCCTTCCTAAAACACTTTTTTAGAGTTAGAATGCCTCGCTAATTTTAATTAATTGACGCAAATAACCTCCGCTGGCCAGTTGGTAGGAGTGGTGCAAAAGGTAGCTTTGCCGTTGATTGTATTCTTAGGCAAAAATTAAGGTCTCAGACGAGGGTAGAGTCGATAGCATTGTCGTGAATTCATCAGGTTGTCACCTTTAGAATTTCATATATGCAAAATTCATTTCGCAAAGGATATACATATATATGTATATATATATATATATATATATGTATGTGTATATATATATATATATATATATTTATATATTTATTTATTTATATATAGTACATATATACATATTTATATAATATATATATATATATATATACATACGCATATATATATTTATATATACTGTATACATATATGTATATATATATATATATATATGTATATATACGAATATATATATATATATATATAGGCTATATATATATATATATATTCATATATTTATGTATATGTACATATATATATTTATATATATTTATTTATATATATACATATATAAATACATATATGAATATATTTATATGTATATATATTTATATATATGCTGTAATATATATATATATATATATATATATAACGTGAATAATTAATAGTCTATATCGGTGAAGATAGGCGTGATTGGCAGAAACAAATGCTAATCACCGGCAACTAAAGGTTACTTTCTACTTCAGTACATCATAAGTGAAATAGAAGCTTCAATCATATCATTTTGAAGATATCTACCGTCTGCTAAAAAAAACTGTCTTAATGATAAGTTAATAACAGCTTCTTTGCTTCAACTGATATAAGAATAAGAATTATTGATTTGGCTTAATGAAAATTTTTAGTTTTATTTTCTTATCTTGTCTCTTATTTTTTTTTTTTTTTTGGGGGGGGGCGTGCCTTTAACGCCTGCAAGAACAGTACAGAATTTAGAAAACTAGTATTATTGACAGAATTTAGACTGCTAGGTTTAGTGACAAAATTTATTCAACAATGTTTATTGACAATTGAGACAACTAGGTTTAGTGAAAAAAAAGTAATAACTAGCTATAGTGAGTGTGTTCATTTTCCTTTTGAAGAGTTCAGTTCGATAAGAATTTTTGAAAGATTTTTTTATTTTCGACTCACCTGAAACTAGTCAAGAACCTAAAACATTTAGAATATGCAAATCACTTTTTATAAAGGGAAATTTCACAAGTGCGTATATTAATTTGTTGTTTCGTTTATTTGAGCATTTAAATTCTCCAATCAGGACTTATTTTCCATAGTATTTTGTATTTCCAAATGAGCCAACACTCATTCTGCTTATGAGTGCTGGAACGGGAGAGGTCTGGAACGGCATTTTCCTGGAACAGGAGTTTGCTGGAACGGGACAGATCTGGAACGGGAGAGGGCTTGAATGGGAAATTTCTGGAATGGGAGGTGGCTGGAACGGGAGAGGGCTGGAATGGGAGATTGCTGGAACGGGAAATTGCTGGAACAAAAGTAGGCTGGAACGGGAGAGGGCTAGATTGCTGGAACGGGAGAGGGCTGCAATGGGAGAGTGCTAGATTGCTGAAATGGGAAAGTGCTGGATCGGGAGAGGGCTGTATTGCTGGACCGGAAGAGTGTTGGAATGGGAGAGTGCTAAATTGCTGGTACAGGAGAGGGCTGGAACGGGAGAGTGCTAGATTGCTGGAACTGGAAAGTGCTGGAACGGGAGAGTGCTAGATTGCTGGAACGAGAGTGTTAGATTGCTGGAATAGGAGAGGGCTGGAATGGGAAAGTGCTGGAACTGGAGAGTGCTAGATAGCTGGAACGGGAGAGTGCTAGATTGCTGGAACGGGAGAGTGTTGGAACGGGAGAGATTTAACGTTGATCTTATCGTCATAATTAATTGGGATGCGGCGAACCGCAAGCTGGCTACATCTCTTCTTACTTGGTGCGGTTTTAGTTTCTCTCTTGTTTCTTCGTCGACCGAACTACAAGATGCTAGCAATGACAAGGAAGGACGTAACTCACTTTAATCTTTGGAAGATAAAGTAACCACAGTGCTAGAGAAAACAATTATTTATTGGAGAAATACTTTTGCATTCAGGGAGATTTATAAACCCTATAGAC
>NC_090737.1:133839078-133841578 GCF_036898095.1 Palaemon carinicauda
TATGAAATATAAGATTAAGTCCTGACTAGTTTCGTGATACTTCTTCATATATATAAATATATATATATATATATATATATATATATATATATATATATATATATATATATATATATATATATATACACTTATCTAGTTTTCTGATAAAGAAAAAAATATCTCACCAGTATAAGTCAGTGGTTTAATTTCCATGTATTTAATCAATTACATATTACTTAATTCTGAGATACTTAAAGAAATACTACATTATTCTTTTATTTGGATTTTAGTTAATTTCATAAACTTAAATGCTCGTCATTTTCCAATATATCGATTTGTCCTCATTGCTCACGAAAGATCTTTGTAATTAACAACTAGCATAGGCCTATATTCTACTCTCACCAAGATGGTAAAAATCTTGCGTTGCATTTTACTGCCATCTAAGCTCTGGTTCGACAATTACACCTCCAGGGTGCTTGTAGAAAATTATACGTCCTATCTTTATTATCCCTGTTGTTTAACTGACATTCTTTCGATATAATAACAGCTAAAACGCGTTCGTAATTTCTTATTCAATTTAGTATAAAATTTTCAAGAGTGGAGTGACCTTAGTGTTATTGAGGTCTTCAGCGGGAATCAGTGTGACTCGTAGGCAATGATAGTTTAACTGTTGGAGGGAGGTTTTTATAAGGTACGTTTTGATGTTTTATTTTATTTTGTACATTTTTATTTTTCACGTTTATTACACGTTGATAAAAAAAAAAACCGTAATTTTTATCGGAAATTCTCCCTAAAGATATACTGTTCTCAGCCGTATTTCAGTAAAATACAGGCGACCGTAACTTTTACCCTACTTTGTTATTATATTTTATGGGTTAGTGACCGTAATATCACTCCATTACTTCAATGTAACCATTTTTAAAACGATAAAAGTCCTGGAATAAATGTTGCCAGGCAAATACTGTTTTTTTATGCAATTTTTTAAGTTTGAGTAACAGTGTATCCCAAAAATAACTCCAGAAATGGACTCCCTATCCCGGAAAACCCGTAAAAAGAGGTATTACAAGACCCTCTAAGTCATGGTGATGAAAAGTTGACCATTGGTCGAAATTCAAGATGGCTGAGGCCGCCATCTTGAATTCTGAAAAATGCTGAATGTTGCACAAGTAGCAACCAAGCTAATTATGCTCTCCTAACCATATAAAATACATTTCCAGAAAGTTTGCTGTAATTAACATTGCAGGGTAATGTATAGGAAGGATAGGGGCGGCAGCTTGACTAAAAGCCTCGGTATAAGTCTTTTCATAGATCTTGCATTGAGATTTTCATCGTTTCGAGAAAAAATAATAAAATATCCGTCTTGCTTTATAATTTCATTTCATATTTAGAACATACGAATCAAGCAAATTTTAACCTTAACGTTATAATTGTTTTTATAACTATATCTTCATCATTTCTAGAAAAAAATACAAACACGTCTGACACATTTTATAACTTCATTTCACCAATACCAGAAGTAGACCTTTTGACTTAGTGAAACTTTTTTTTTTTTAACTCTAAACTTGACCTCGCCCTGCCAATGCCCTCCACAAGGCACTTATAGAGTTGGAAGACCCAGGCCTACATGGCTGAGGACTATGAAGCGCGAAGTAGATGATGAATGGAGAAGTATTGATTTAAAAGCTCAAGAGGGAGACGACTGACGAAATCTAACCGAGGCCCTTTGCGTCAATAGGCGTAGGAGATGATGAATGGAGAAGTATTGATTTAAAAGCTCAGGAGGGAGACGACTGACGAAATCTAACCGAGGCCCTTTGCGTCAATAGGCGTAGGAGATGATGAATGGAGAAGTATTGATTTAAAAGCTCAAGAGGGAGACGACTGACGAAATCTAACCGAGGCCCTTTGCGTCAATAGGCGTAGGAGATGATGAATGGAGAAGTATTGATTTAAAAGCTCAAGAGGGAGACGACTGACGAAATCTAACCGAGGCCCTTTGCGTCAATAGGCGTAGGAGATGATGAATGGAGAAGTATTGATTTAAAAGCTCAAGAGGGAGACGACTGACGAAATCTAACCGAGGCCCTTTGCGTCAATAGGCGTAGGAGATGATGAATGGAGAAGTATTGATTTAAAAACTCAAGAGGGAGACGACTGACGAAATCTAACCGAGGCCCTTTGCGTCAGTAGGCGTAGGAGATGATGAATGGAGAAGTATTGATTTAAAAACTCAAGAGGGAGACGACTGACGAAATCTAACCGAGGCCCTTTGCGTCAGTAGGCGTAGGAGATGATGAATGGAGAAGTATTGATTTAAAAACTCAAGAGGGAGACGACTGACGAAATCTAACCGAGGCCCTTTGCGTCAGTAGGCGTAGGAGATGATGAATGGAGAAGTATTGATTTAAAAACTCAAGAGGGAGACGACTGACGAAATCTAACCGAGGCCCTTTGCGTCAATAGGCGTAGGAGATGATGAATGGAGAAGTATTGATTTAAAAACTCAAGAGGGAGACGACTG
>NC_090737.1:133854078-133859078 GCF_036898095.1 Palaemon carinicauda
TTATATATTTCCTTATTTCCTTTCCTCACTGGGCTATTTTTCCCTGTTGGAGCCCTTGGGTTTACAGCATCCTGCTTTTCCGGGTAGTGTAGTAGCTTAGATAATAATAATAATAATAATAATAATAATAATAATAATAATAATATTGCTTTTGAAATATCTTATATTAATCGTTCTTTACTTCTCTTGTATTTATTTCCTTTCCTCATTGGGCTATTTTTTTTCTGTTGAAGGCCTTGGGCTTATAGCATCCTCCTTTTCCAACAAGTGTTGTAACTTAGCTAGTAATAATATTGAAATGGATTCATATCTGGATTCTCTGATTTTCAAACTAAATCCAAAAAATTGATGTGCCACACAAGAGCATCATCGTGTAAAAAAATTAAAAAGTAAAATTATTCCAGGGTGGAATTTCAAATGTTACTCGACGCCTACCACCTGCTCCTCTCTAAATCATCCTCCAAGAAGGTAGTTAGCACGAAACAAGTGGGTATTTACCTCGGTTAAGAAATCCCAGCTACGGTAGTTATCCCCGCAGGTGTTCTGCCGTGTAATTAAGAGCCCTCATGCAAATATAGGGCCTTCCTGCGGTCGCCAGATTGCTACTGTCCGGAAAGGAACAAGAGATCTATATCATATCGTTTCCTTTAGGAAGTAGCGTTGAGGCCCAACGTTCGCCAGCGAGACCTGAGACTACAATGGGAGTTTTGAAACCTTGTAATTATGGTCATCATGTGTATTTGGCAGTGTTTTTTTTTTTTTTCTCCAAAACCAGGGACCTGTATAGAATTTGTCTAATTTCGAAAGAGGGTTATACGTTCAGTAAGAATTCTCTACGCGATCCAATTCATTTATTTCTTTAGGTTCATGAAAACAAAAGGTTTGGAAGAAATTTTCATATCAATGGATTAGTTACATACCTTCAGCTATTTTCCCAAAAGCCAGGAACTTTTTTTTTTCCAAAAGGCAGGAATTTTTTTTTTTACTGTATGGAAAATGTGTATTTCTAATAGCTGATAATATACTCGGTAAGATTTCTCTATTGAATCGAATTCATTTCTCTTGGATCGTGAATCGTGAAAGCAAAAGTTTCTAAGACACTTTCATATCAATAGTTTAATTACAACGAGAAATAACACATATTCAGGAAGTGCTTAGGCCAGGCTTAAGCACTGTTCTATTTCGAATTTTCTAAAAACATGCATTAAAATAATCAATGTCAAATTATGATATACTCTGGTACAAATACTGGTAATGTCTCGAGTAATATTGCAATTGCTGTCTATTTCAGGTCTCTAACTTTTTCCCTTATAAATTAGAATTTTCTTGCTTGAGGGTACACTTGGGCACACTATTCTACCTTGTTTCTTTTCCTCTTGTTATTTTCAAGTTTTTATAGTTTATATAGGAAATATTTATTTTATTGTTATTATTCTTAAACTTCTTGTAGTTTTTCCTTATTTCCTTTTCTCACTGGCTATTTTCCCTATTGTAGCCCGTGTGTTTATAGCAGGACGCTTTTCCAACTAGGGTTGTTGCTTAGTAAGTAATAATAATAATAATAATAATAATAATAATAATAATAATAATAATAATAATAATAATAATAATAATAATAATAATAATAATAATACACAATTAATATTACAATTTCTGTCTATTCCAGGTCTAACTTTTTTCCCTTATAAATTACTCCTGTGCTCAAAAACAACAAACTATAATCAATAGGTTTCTTCGATTTTTTTTTTTCATGATTTGGTCATAATATTCGCTTTGTACATCCAGAAAGCTATATTCAATCACTTGTTACCCAATTTAATTTCCATATTCTATACGCTTTAATTCATTCCATGCTTTGTCTATTTTATTTTTATGATTGTATCGTTTGTAATATTAACATATACCCTTGTTTCCTTATTTAGTTTCAATCCTTATTCACTGTGAAAATGTATTAAGTTTTTATTAATTTACTTTTTACTCTATTGTATATATACTCTTTTTATTTCTTGTGTTATCTTTTTTTTTCGAAGAATTTAGGTTCCTTCTTTAAGAGTTCTTGCACTTCTTACTGCATCACCTCTTCCTTTTTTCCTCCTGTTTATTTGGTCCATTTCTTTTATCCCAATTCTGATTTCATCCCTTAATTTCTTTAGTGTCTGTACTTTTTATTCAAGTACTCATCTCTCTTAATTCATCTAACAATTCCACTTGTAATGCGTCTATCATTATTAGGTTATCTATACTATCTATACGTAGTTTTTAATTATTTCTTATATTCTTGCAACGTACATCATCAGATCTGAGATATCTTACCTTTTTCCAACCTTCCCTTGTCAAGATATTCCATGTTCTATCAAAACCCCGATTGAATGGTGACAAATCGTCATCTGAAATAGCAACCTTTGATTTTTCACCAACTATCATTCTTTCCCGGGAGCTTTCATACATCCCTTAACCGACTATCACGTATAAGAATACATTTTCCTGTTTACTATAGAGGGCCAAGAAAATAAAGAAATAGAAAACGGTAAAATTCTTGGAAGTCATAGAAAATGACATTTTTATTTTATGGGATACTATTTTAATTTTAAGATCTTTAAATTATTCCGTGGCTTTTAATTTCGGTGGAACCCAGAAATTCATATAGGTTCCATAGTCAGACAGATACTCTTGGCTATCAATAATCATATGGAATATGATCTGACTTATGAGGATTTAATTCACTTTCTATTTATTTTCCAAATTATAGTAAAACAAAATTTGACGTCTCGTCCTTGACTAGAACCAAAAACATTAACATGGATTGTTTTTATATCAAATTTGCAAAGTCGAATAGATATAGATTGTAATTTTAAAAAGTTCTACAATGGTCTTGCATGTTCCATCATCATTAAATTTATAATAGGTTATATTGTATGTTATATAGTTAACGTATTGCTTTTTTTTTTTTTCATAGGTATATTTTATAACCAAGGAATTACTTATCCCTTAATGCGTAGGGTAATAGATTAATATGATAATTTCAAGCAAAAATATTTGTATAAAGTTGCCTTAATGCAGCGTTATGGTTCATTTTTAATTTAGGTATGGAGGATTATATAAAATTTATAATTTAATGTAGAGAAACACTGTAGCTATTCTGCAATATAGAGATGAACACCATAATTTATTACTTAAAAAGTGTGCTTTTGACTGTATAGGCTTTTATAAACTACTAAAGTAATTGTTCTCCATAGCTGAAACAAGGAATTTGTTTACTCTTACCTAGAACAGTAGAAAATGTTGTTTACCATATTTAACTTACGGGACAGATTTTTTACTTTCACTAATTTTAAGCAGAAAAAAAATGCCAATTTCAACCTTTGTAGGTATCCATAAAACTTTCTTTTATTTCCATCTAGATTCTAGACCTAGTTTTCTCTCAGTCTAGATTATAGAACTACTTTTTGAAATTTACTAAGTTTGATTCATTTATTTACTTTCATTTTTATTTTTATTTTTCTCATTTTTTTACCATTATCGTTCATGTTTATTTCTTCCTTCCATTTTACCTCTTTATTTTTTTATCTTATTTTCTTCCCTTTTCTCTTACTTTTCCTCATGTCTTAGTACTTATTTTCCTTCAATCTTTTCTTCCTCTCCCGCTTCTATTTGCGTTCTCCTTTCATTTTTATCTAGTTCTATTTTTTCAACTCTTCTTTCCTTTCACTCCTGTCCTTGCTCTTTGCTATATACGTTCTTCGACCTTCTCTCTTGCGTTATCTCCTCTTACTTTTTTTTATTTTCCTTTACTTCCTTTTACCTTCTTTCTGTCTTTCATTTATTCTTACTCCCTTTATTTCCACTCTATTCCTGTTTCTACTACTTTTTTTTTGTTATTCTTGATTATCTTACTCTCTTTCTTCCCCCTCTATTACTGTTTCTTGTACTTTTTGTTATTCTTAATTTTCTCCATCCTTATTTCAATTTTCTCCTCCTATCCCTCTATTCTAACCCTCGTTCCTTATCTTCACTTTCTTCCCACGCATCTTTCGTTTTCCACTTACCCTTCTTTCCCGTTTTCCTTTCCTATTTTTTTCTTTTTCTTTCCTTTTTACCTGATCTATTTCTAAACTCCTCATTTCTTTCCAATTCCATTGTCCTACCTTTCGTAATTACTTCTGTCGCTTCTTCCAATTCTTCTTTTCTTTATTCCTTTTTCCCCCGTCTCTTTATTTCCTGTTGTGTTCACGATTCCTTCCTTTCTTTTTCCATTCTTCCATATTGCCTCTCCTTCGCCTCATTTCTTTTCCCTTCTTGTTCCATATAATTCATATTCCCTGTATTTCCTCCTTTACAATAATAATATCTTCTCATTTTTACTCCCACCATTTTTCTTCATCTTCATATGATGTGCTTCTCTTATTCCTTCTTGGTCTCATTATTTCTTTTCTTTTCCAAAACTAATCTTTTTTTCTCTCTCCTTTTATTCTGTCATCTTAGTTCTCTTAGTTAAATTTTTCCTTTCTCCTGAACTTTCATTACCCTCTTTCTTGTATATTTTTCTCTTTCCCTTCCTTATTATCTCTCATTTTCCTCTTTTGTCATCTTTGGTTATTTTTTAAAAGACACTTGTCTTTCCTCTTTAGTCTCCCCTTTATTTTCCATTTTCTGTGGTGGGATTCTGCCTTGCTTCGTTTTCTTTTACTCATTAACTATTATAAAATGCCCGCGATTATTATTATTATTATTATTATTATTATTATTATTATTATTATTATTATTATTATTATTATTATTATTATTACTCGCTAAGCTACAACCCTAGTTGGCAAAGTAGGATGCTATAAACCCAAGGGCTCCAACAGGGAAAATAGCCACAAGAGAAATTATGGGACAATAAAAAATATATTAACGACAGTAACATTAAAATAGATCTCCCATTTATAGACTATAAAAACTTTAAATAGCAAGAGAAAGAGAAGTAAGATAGAAAAGTGTGCCTGGGTGTACCCTCAAGC
>NC_090737.1:133863190-133868190 GCF_036898095.1 Palaemon carinicauda
ATAAGAAATGGTAATAATATTCAGAATAACAACAAAAGTTCTTTATTACTTAGGGAAAATAAAGTCAGTAAATACTCAAAATTGAATTTATACAATTGTAAAAAAAAAAAAAAAAAAAAAAAAAAAAAAAAAAAAAAAAAAAAAAAACTCTACGACTGCTGTTTATATTTATCTCTCCTCCTCCTCATCATCATCATCTGACGAAGCTACATTGATTATGAAAGACTCCAATAAATGCAGCATGGTCTCATTCAGAACCTTCTATTTGAAGCTTCTCTGCGTGCTTTTCAGCATTTCCCCAGTTTTCTTTTGTCACTTCCAAGCTTTAGGACTTTCAAAGGTCATTCAGTGCTAAGTGAAACGTGAGTAAAAGACACAATGTACTAAATGAATTGAATATAAGATTTGATTGTGCATATATATATATATATATATATATATATATATATATATATATATATATATATATATATTATATGTATATATATATATATATATATATATATATATATGTGTGTGTGTGTGTGTATATATATAATATACACATACACATATGTGAATATATATATATATATATATATATATATATATATATATATATATATATATATATATATGTGTGTGTGTGTATATATAATATACACATACACATATGTGAATATATATATATATATATATATATATATATATATATATATATATATATATATATATATAATATAATGCCGTATATCATATTCACTCAGATAAAGATGTAAAAATAATAAAGACACGTGCGTCTTGTTTTTAAATGCATTGGAGACTTTTAATCTATTCCAATTTCTTTTCCATTGGCCACCTGGGAAAAATAGCCAAAAAGGGAACTATATCCGTGATAATGATCGATGGAACTGCCCCACCTTTAAGACCTTAATCCATACTCTGCTTTAGGGCTTCTCCAGATAAAATGACCGAAATATTTAAGATTCGATGCGAAAAAATAAGCTCTCAGCTGCCACTTTCGTTTGGGAGCGCTATAGTGCCTTGTGGAGCCCAGTTAAAAGTTTGGTGAACTAATCTCCATTATGAATATTGTGATTTATGTTCTAAAAGTTGATTATCATTATCTTTAAATATAATTATTTATTACTTATTGATCATCTCCTACTTCGCCTTTCATAGTCCTCAGCCACGTAGGCCTGGGTCTTCCAACTCTTCTAGTGCCTTGTGGAGCCCAGCTGAACGTTTGGTGAATTAATCTCTCTTGGGGAGTGCGAAGAGCATGCCCAAACCATCTCCATCTACCCCTCGCCATGATCTCATCCACATATGGCACTCGAGTAATCTCTTTTATATTTTAAAATAAGTTTACATAGAATTTAGATTCTCATGTACATTTTAATCATATCAGTCTGTACTTTATTTTGTACTTTAAAGAGTGAAATCAACAGCAGGAAATTATATTATAAACTTTTTTGGAATTTTATGCAATAATAATTTCCATACTTCAACAATTCATAAGCATTATTATTTTCTATTTTGAAATATTATTACATGGATTTTATGAACTAAAAAGATTCCAGTCTCTCTCTCTCTCTCTCTCTCTCTCTCTCTCTCTCTCTCTCTCTCTCTCTCTCTCTCTCTCTCTCTCCTATTATTACTCTTTCTCTGCCATCCATAATATTCTATTTATACTCTCTCTCTCTCTCTCTCTCTCTCTCTCTCTCTCTCTCTCTCTCTCTCTCTCTCTCTCTCTCTCTCTCTCTCTCTCTCTCCTTGATGAATTTCTTGATATTCGACTTAATTCACAAATAAGGACTTTACCTAAACCTTTCCTTAAAGGATCTTACGTCACATCACCACCACTCTTAAACGCACGCCTTTGCACTCAAGGACCTCTTAAGTGATTCTCCTTCATGCAATAAACTTTACCAAGATTGGGATATAGACCCGAGTAAGATTTGTACCAGGATACTGTGAAAGAAATTCACAGTATATGTATATATATATATATATATATATATATATATATATATATATATATATATATATATATATTTATATTTATATATATATATATATATATATATATATATATATATATATATATATATATATATATATATATATATATATATATATATATATATAAGTATGGAGACAGGAGCAATTACTCAAGCATAAACATTTTGGAGTAGGGAGACGCGTTCTGTTTTTTCATTCATTTATTTGCGCCGACGTTTCGTATCACCTTGATACATTTTCCAGGCTGAAACGATTACAAATCAATTGTGTATAAGTAAAAAGATACACATAACGTTTACCAACACCAAAATTAAAAAGCTTTTTAATAAATTAAGAATAAAAACAGAGTAAAAACAGAAACACAGAACAACAGTGAAAGGGCTTGGAGCGAATATAGAGAAACAAATTAATTCAATAATAATTATAATAATAATAATAGAAAAATATATAATAATAATGATAATAATAATAATAATAGTAATAGAACGAACAAGACACCTACCCACAGCGGTAGCGTAAGGAGAACTGACATGAAAAATTGTTATGGAAGGGAGTGTAAACAAAACAACAGGTAATTAGGCAATAAACAATTGGGTGGAAGACGACTGGTGGTTAAGAGAAGGTACAGTTAGCTTAATCATTATTGATTCAAGGGTGGTTAGTTCATCTATATGTCGGGTTCTTCCTATTATATTAAAATGACTGGTATCTATGTGTGTTTTGCAACTTTTACTGTGATTTCTTATGTTTGATTGTTCTGGATTTGATAGTCGACAACCCGTTCTATAGCTAATTCCCTGATGAGAGGAAACTCGGACTTTTAGCAGCCTCCTGGTGCAACCGATGTAAGTGCCGAGATCACATCTGGGACAATTATACTTATAAACGACACCGGAGGCAAACAGGGGGCTGATCTTATCCTTGACTTGGAAGAGTGAGCCGATAGTTCGGGGGTTTATGGGAATTAGTTTTAAATTAAGGGCAGGCAATTGTTCACTGAATAGGTTAATGCATTTTTTCCTAAATTTATTATTATGGAGAAAGGGAAATCTAGCAAACATACGGAGCTTGGGGACATTGTGGACTATTGGGGTTGGATTGAATTTCAGATTAAGTAGCTTATTAAGGGATCTATGAAAAATTGCTGGAGGGAAATAATTATCCTTAAAGTAATCAGCAAGGAAAGTCACTTCAGTATGAAAGGTAGACCAGCTTGATGTCAGATTAATGGCTCTATGGAGGAGAGTTGACACGGAATTCAGTTTAAAGTTAAAAAAACATGAGCTATAAAAATTGGTCCCCAGGCCAGTAAAGGTGCTCTTTCTATAAATACCAGTATGAAAGCCAGACTCGTCCTTGGATATCCTCACATCAAGGAACGGAAGTGAATTCTGTGTCTCTGTTTCAACCGTAAATCTAATGTTATGGTGTTGGTTGTTTAAAAACTCAAGAAAGGTATCAACATGGTAATTACATCTGAACAATGCGAAAGTGTCATCTATGTAGCGTCTATAAAAGAGTGGGCGGAAATTAGGTGGGCATACATCTAAAGCTCGCTCCTCCAGGGAGCACATAAATATGTTTGCAAAAGTAGGACCGAGAGGGCTTCCCATGGCCATCCCCTCAGTCTGCTTAAAAACCGTATTATTAAAAACAAAGGGCGTATCCAGCACGGCTAATTCTAAAAGCAACTTGAATTGAGTTCTATTAAAATTGTTGAACAAGCAATCGTCAGTGGGAAATAGCCTGTCTAAAATGATGTTGATAGTCTCGACAACGGGAACATTGGTAAACAGGGATTCCACGTCAAAGCTCGCCATGTACAGATCTGAGTCCTGTGTGATAATGTCATCTTTAAAGGAGGCCGAGTTTATTAATGTATATTTGTTGTGAGTCAGTGGTTGGAGTAAAGGGACAAGAAATTTAGCGAGTTTATAGCTAGCAGTGTTAATGGAAGAAAGGATGGGTCTCAAAGGAATTCCTTCTTTGTGTATCTTTGGCAGTCCGTACATAAGTCCATATGTAGATCCTGTTACAAAAAGGTCCTGATATGTATTTTCATCTATTGCTTTGGTTTGTTTTAGTGTTCTAAGAAATCTGTTGATTTTATCTTCGGGTTTAGTAATATTGTAAAGGTCTGGGTCACCAATTTTGGTAAATTTTGAAGAGTCGTTTAAAATGTCATTCATTTTTTGTATGTAGTCATGTCTGTCAAGGATAACAGTACCTTTACCTTTGTCTGGACGAGTAATTATCAAATTTTTATCGCTGGCTAGGTTTTTCAAAATGTCATAATCATTCTTGGTAAAAAAAGGAGCCCATCTAGTTTTAAGATTATTAAAAGAGCTGTGGGCGAGGGCTGAGAATTGTGATCTTAAAAACTCTATATTTTTGCAAAAGGGAAGTTTAATTATTCTCTGAAAAAGTATCTCGAGAGGCAAAAAGAATTGCTGATAATTTGGGCGATAGTTGGGGAGGCAAAAGTCTAATCCTAAGGACAGTAGGAATTCCTCTCTCTTCGAAAGTATTTGTTTGGAAAAATTGAACACAGAATGGATTTTATTATTAAATAAAGGAACGGTAATGCCTAAGTTTCGAAGTTTTCTGAAATGTCTATCTTCAACGGTCCGAACAAAGGAGGAAATAGCCTTATTAAATAAATGGTTAAAAATGATAGAGTCTAATAATGTCAGTGAATTGAGTACACCAGTCCTGAGTCTCGTCATTTGGTCATGTGCGCGATGAAGTTCCTTGGTCTTTGAACGTATTTCCAGCTCAAGGAGGTTCCTAGTAGCATCAGTGTAGAACTCAGAGCTGTACAGGGAGGCTTTGTAAACTTTGAACTTTATAAACTTAGGCACTATATTATTGAATTGACAGTATCTTAAAAAGTTGAGGTCGAGGTTGATTTTGTTGTATTTCTTGGTGTGTTTCTCCAAGGAACGGCAGTTGGCTAAAAGCTGTGGATCGTATCTAGTTCGTATTAGCGAGTGGAA
>NC_090737.1:133873190-133875690 GCF_036898095.1 Palaemon carinicauda
GATATGGACTTTCTAATTTTAGCATGTGGCTTTCACTCAAGCACCTTTTGGCCATTGATCCTGACAGCTGTGTCGTCAGGGAATTCAAAATAGATTAGTCAACAAATATATCGATCACACGGCAATTTCTGTAGACAAAATACTGTGAGGATAATATGAAATAGGCTTACCTACTCATACTGTCGTTTCATAACTTTAATTTTCTTCTATGGATGCATTTTATGGTTTGCACTATACAAAACTCTGTTATATTGTACAAAGTGATGTTCGTGTAAAATTAATTTCATCACATCACTACTACGATATTTAAAAATGGACGAATTATAATATATATATATATATATATATATATATATATATATATATATATATATATATATATATATATATATATATATATATATATATATATATATATATTTTTTTTTTTTTTTTTTTTTTTTTTTTTTTTTTTTTTTTTTTTTTTTCTGTGAAACTGGGACTAATCAGCGACACCGCTGAGCGTCGAGTTGCCTAGTGTGGGGAATCCGCCATACACACGCCCTCTCCATGCCATTCTGGCACCCAGGCTTAACCTCGTCTTTCCTTTTCTGTTCCTTCGCATTATCTTCTTACCTTCACTTTCATGAGCCCAAGAGATTTTGAATATGTACGGAGTATCTGCAACATCGCCAGGAATAAACTTTATGTATTCATTTAGTTCCATGCATATACAGCTTCTATCTTCGACGAAGTATAGAGTAAGGTTCCATTCTCCTTGCCTCTCGTTTTTCACTCTCAGCGTTTGTTTCTTCCTTTTATCTTTGTTGACTCCACAAAACGTCTTTGTAGCCAAGTTGCACGGGCTCAGGAAAGATCTGCATCGCCTGACTCTAAGAGCTTCTCCTACCATTGTTCCTGGTATCGCGGCTTTTAAGTACTTGTTCAAGTAATATCGGACTTTTTGCCACGGGATGTATATACGTCTAGGCTTGCAGGATCCGCTTTGTTGCTTTGCTGTTTCTGTGGAAAATTAAAACTCAATTATAATGATATTTATATGTAACAAAACTAGTTCTATGTTGTATATTACTAAGTGATAGTTATTGTATAATGATATAAGTATGAATAACTTAGTATATCAGGATCTAGTTTTGCCTCATACTAATAATATAGATGCGTATCGAGAGAAATGTTTACATGATTTCATAGTAGGCCTAAAGGTTATTCAACCAAATATGGTGAATTATGGGAAGATTATACAATGAATGGAATCTAAATAAATTTTGTTTTCAGTGAAAAAGAAAATAATTATACTCTCTCTCTCTCTCTCTCTCTCTCTCTCTCTCTCTCTCTCTCTCTCTCTCTCTCTCTCTCTCTCTCTCTCTCTCTCACTTACTTTTGGCTTCTATGAATACATAAAGTAAGGCTGCCGTGAACAGAAGCTTCATGAAGGCGCGCATTTTGTCCCTTTGAACCAAGCTGTAATATGTAAGGGAAAAATCAAGCCTGAAATATAGAGAAATTATATATATATATATATATATATATATATATATATATATATATATATATATATATATATATATATATATATATATATATATATATATTTATATTTATATTATATATATATATATATATATATATATATTTATATTTATATTTATATATATATATATATATATATATATATATATATATATATATATATATATATTTTATATTTATATTT
Source organism: Palaemon carinicauda (assembly GCF_036898095.1). Taxonomy (NCBI): domain Eukaryota; kingdom Metazoa; phylum Arthropoda; class Malacostraca; order Decapoda; family Palaemonidae; genus Palaemon; species Palaemon carinicauda. Next base: position 133,874,905 of record NC_090737.1, read on the forward strand.
ATATATATATATATATATATATATATATATATATATATATTTATATATACATATATATATATATATATATATATATATATATATATATATATATATATATATATGTATATATAGATATATATATATATATATATATATATATATATATATATATATATATATTTATATTTATATATATACATACATACATACATATATATATATACATATATATATATATATATATATATATATATATATATATATATTATATATATATATATATATATATATATATATATATATATATATATATATATATATATTTATATATATACTTGTATATATTTATATATATACTTGTATATATTTATATATATACTTATATATATTTATATATATATATATACATATATATATATATATATATATATATATATATATATATATATATATATATATATATATATATATATATATATTTATATCGGCTATTGATTTATTCCGTGGAAAGCGGAATTTCAATACGAATAATAGTACCAGGGTTATGATATACATCTTTATTGCTTAGCTTTCGGAAAATCTATTTCCATCATCAGAGCCTAAAATAGGATACATTGTATTAGTTAAAACATAGTATGATGAATATTTAAAACAGAAAATTTAAAATGAACATACAAAAACTTTATGAAATAAAATAAGAAATTAACATAAAACTATAAAATCAATCTAAATACAAAATAAAAGATCAAAGCGCCAGCGCTATAAACTCACATGAAATAAAATTATACACAATTTAATTCGTAC
>NC_090737.1:133888190-133890690 GCF_036898095.1 Palaemon carinicauda
GAGAGAGAGAGAGAGAGAGAAGTGTTCTCTCTCTCTCTCAAGAGAGAGAGAGAGAGAGAGAGAGAGAGAGAAGTGTTCTCTCTCTCTCTCTCTCTCTCTCTCTCTTTCTCTCTCTCTCTCTCTCTCTCTCTCTCTCTCTCTCTCTCTCTCGGTTAATGTTCTTAAAATATTTCATTTTAGATTTAGTTACTTCTCTTGTAGTTTCCTTATTTCCTTTCCTCACTGGGCTATTTTCCCTGTTGGAGCCCTCGGGCTTATAGCATCCTGCTTTTCCAACTAGGGTTGTAGCTTAGCAAGTAATAATAATAATAATAATAATAATAATAATAATAATAATAATAATAATAATAATAATAATAATAATAATAATAATGATAATGATAAATAATAATAATAAATAATCATAATAATAATAATAATAATAATAATAATAATAATAATAATAATAATAATAATAATAATAATAATAATAATAATAATAGTAATAATAATGATAATTAAATTAATAATAATAATAATAATAATAATAATGATAATACAGGAATGAGATAAGCTGAGAATGTCCTTGTACATTATTATTATTATTATTATTATTATTATTATTATTATTATTATTATTATTATTATTATTATTATTATTACATCTGTGGTAAGAATGATTTCACAGTTAAATTTATCTGTCCTGTCTTGCGTCATAAAACTATTTTGATCAGATGTTCACGCTTCAGCAATATCCTCCTTAAATAATCATACACCAAAGTCAATTTGCTGGTGTCGAATCTCTCCCTTGTTTTTAAATAACGACTTAGTGTATTTAACGTCGATTATTCTAGTCTACATCTTTTCCATCTAATTAAAACATATCTGTGACCTTCTTAAGTACTAAACATTGTTTCAAGATAGGATTAGAAATGAAACTATAAGAGAGATTACCCGAGTGCCATATGTGGATGAGATCATGATGAGGTGTAGATGGAGATGGTTTGGGCATGCTCTTCGCACTCCTCAAAAGAGATTAATTCGCCAAACTTTCAACTGGGATCCACAAGGCACTAGAAGAGTTGAAAGACCTAGACCTACATGGCTGAGGACTATGAAGCGTGAAGTAGGAGATGATGAATGCAGAAGTATTAATTTAAAACCTCAAATAGACGACTGGCGAAATCTAATCGAGGCCCTTTGCGTCAATAATCGTAGGAGGAGCTGAGGATGAAGATGGAGATGGTTTGGGCATGCCCTTCGCACTCTCCAAGAGAGAGATTAGTCTCCAAACTTTCAACTGGACTCCACAAGGCGATAGAAGAATTGGAAGGACCTAGGCCTACATGGCTGAGGACTATGAAGCATGAATTAGACGATGAATGGAGAAGTATTGATTTAAAAGCTCAAGATAGAGACGACTAGCAAAATCTAATCGAGGCCCTTGCGTCAATAGGCGCAGGAGGAGCTGATGATGAAGATGGAGATGGTTTGGGCATGCTCTTCGCACTCCCAAGAGAGATTAGTCTCCAAACTTCCAACTGGGCTCCACAAGGCGCTAGAAGAGTTAGAAGACCTAGGCCTACATAGGTGAGTACTATGAAGCATGAATTAGATGATGAATTGAGAAGTGTGATTTAAAACCTCAAGATAGAGACGACTAGCGAAATCTAACCGATGCCCTTTGCGTCAATAATCGTAGGAGGAGCTGAGGATGAAGATGGAGATGGTTTGGCATGCTCTTCGCACTCCCCAAGAGAGGAGATAAGTTCGCCAAACTTTCAACTGGGCTCCACAAGGCGCTAGAAGAGTTGGAAGACCTAGGCCTACATAGGTGAGTACTATGAAGCATGATTAGATGATGAATGGAGAAGTATTGATTTAAAAGCTCAAGATAGAGACGACTAGCAAAATCTAATCGAGGCCCTTTGCGTCAATAATCGTAGGAGGAGATGATGATGGAGATGGTTTGGGCATGCGCTTCGCACTCCCCAAGAGAGAGATTAGTTCGCCAAACTTTCAACTGGGCTCCACAAGGCGCTAGAAGATTTGGAAGACCCAGGTCTACATAGGTGAGTACTATGAAGCATGAATTAGTTGATGAATTGAGAAGTATTTATTTAAAAGCTCAAGATTGAGACGAGTAGCGAATCTAATCGAGGCCCTTTGCGTCAATAGGCGCAGGAGGAGCTGATGATGAAACATTGTTTACTTCTGCTCTCGAACATAATGTCCTTCAAATGTCATATTTTTTTATTGAAAACAAACTTTAAATTAACCGGAAACTCCTCATGACAGGTAATACGATGGTGTTTGCATTCAATTGAGGAAGTAACATAAGAAATATGGGTGTTAAAAAAAAACTTAATGTCACACAGGAAGTCAGTCTCGTTCAGCCGTGGTGCCTGTACATAGATATCTATGGTGCCTGTATGTCGCACATCAAAACACCAACGTGCAAAATAATGTTAAAATGTTGGTCTTGGAAGCCAGGATGGATCTGAACTATATTATTATTATC
>NC_090737.1:133898190-134035690 GCF_036898095.1 Palaemon carinicauda
TGTTAACACCTTGTTATCATCAGTTTTGGCAACCTATTGTGATCAGTTTGGACTTCTTAAATTCTTCTTTCGTGTGCATTGCCCTACCTATGAATGCGGCCAGATCCCTGTTAGGATTTTTCAGCGTACCTAAACTTACGTCTACTTTCATTAGCTGTCCTAATTTTGGGCATAAAAATAAATGTTCGGTAGTATATTCTTCATCTTTGCACAGGTCACCCAAATTATCTTCATATTTTCCCCTGAAATTCACTTTTAAATTGAGCATATTTAATCTTGATTTAATAGAAGTTTACAGGTCACACAAACTATCCTCAGATTTTCCCCTGAAATTCGCTTTTAAATTGAGCATTTTTAATCTTGGTTTAATAGAAGTTTACAGGTCACAAAAACTATCCTCAGATTTTCCCCTGAAATTCGCTTTTAAATTGAGCATTTTTAATCTTGGTTTAATAGAAGTTTACAGGTCACACAAACTATCCTCAGATTTTCCCCCGAAATTCGCTTTTAAATTGAGCATTTTTAATCTTGATTTAATAGAAGTTTACAGGTCACACAAACTATCCTCAGATTTTCCCCCGAAATTCGCTTTTAAATTGAGCATTTTTAATCTTGATTTAATAGAAGTTTACAGGTCACACAAACTATCCTCAGATTTTCCCCCGAAATTCGCTTTTAAATTGAGCATATTTAATCTTGGTTTGATAGAAGTTTACAGGTCACACAAACTATCCTCAGATTTTCCCCCGAAATTCGCTTTTAAATTGAGCATATTTAATCTTGATTTAATAGAAGTTTACAGGTCACACAAACTATCCTCAGATTTTCCCCCGAAATTCGCTTTTAAATTGAGCATTTTTAATCTTGATTTAATAGAAGTTTACAGGTCACACAAACTATCCTCAGATTTTCCCCCGAAATTCGCTTTTAAATTGAGCATTTTTAATCTTGATTTAATAGAAGTTTACAGGTCACACAAACTATCCTCAGATTTTCCCCCGAAATTCGCTTTTAAATTGAGCATTTTTAATCTTGATTTAATAGAAGTTTACAGGTCACACAAACTATCCTCAGATTTTCCCCCGAAATTCGCTTTTAAATTGAGCATTTTTAATCTTGATTTAATAGAAGTTTACAGGTCACACAAACTATCCTCAGATTTTCCCCCGAAATTCGCTTTTAAATTGAGCATTTTTAATCTTGATTTAATAGAAGTTTACAGGTCACACAAACTATCCTCAGATTTTCCCCCGAAATTCGCTTTTAAATTGAGCATATTTAATCTTGATTTAATAGAAGTTTACAGGTCACACAAACTATCCTCAGATTTTCCCCCGAAATTCGCTTTTAAATTGAGCATATTTAATCTTGATTTAATAGAAGTTTACAGGTCACACAAACTATCCTCAGATTTTCCCCCGAAATTCGCTTTTAAATTGAGCATTTTTAATCTTGATTTAATAGAAGTTTACAGGTCACACAAACTATCCTCAGATTTCCCCCGAAATTCGCTTTTAAATTGAGCATTTTTAATCTTGGTTTGATAGAAGTTTACAGGTCACACAAACTATCCTCAGATTTTCCCCCGAAATTCGCTTTTAAATTGAGCATTTTTAATCTTGATTTAATAGAAGTTTACAGGTCACACAAACTATCCTCAGATTTTCCCCCGAAATTCGCTTTTAAATTGAGCATTTTTAATCTTGATTTAATAGAAGTTTACAGGTCACACAAACTATCCTCAGATTTTCCCCCGAAATTCGCTTTTAAATTGAGCATTTTTAATCTTGATTTAATAGAAGTTTACAGGTCACACAAACTATCCTCAGATTTTCCCCCGAAATTCGCTTTTAAATTGAGCATTTTTAATCTTGATTTAATAGAAGTTTACAGGTCACACAAACTATCCTCAGATTTTCCCCCGAAATTCGCTTTTAAATTGAGCATTTTCAATCTTGATTTAATAGAAGTTTACAGGTCACACAAACTATCCTCAGATTTTCCCCCGAAATTCGCTTTTAAATTGAGCATTTTCAATCTTGATTTAATAGAAGTTTACAGGTCACACAAACTATCCTCAGATTTTCCCCCGAAATTCGCTTTTAAATTGAGCATTTTCAATCTTGATTTAATAGAAGTTTACAGGTCACACAAACTATCCTCAGATTTTCCCCCGAAATTCGCTTTTAAATTGAGCATTTTCAATCTTGGTTTAATAGAAGTTTACAGGTCACACAAACTATCCTCAGATTTTCCCCCGAAATTCGCTTTTAAATTGAGCATTTTTAATCTTGGTTTAATAGAAGTTTACAGGTCACACAAACTATCCTCAGATTTTCCCCCGAAATTCGCTTTTAAATTGAGCATTTTTAATCTTGGTTTAATAGAAGTTTACAGGTCACACAAACTATCCTCAGATTTTCCCCCGAAATTCGCTTTTAAATTGAGCATTTTCAATCTTGATTTAATAGAAGTTTACAGGTCACACAAACTATCCTCAGATTTTCCCCTGAAATTCGCTTTTAAATTGAGCATTTTCAATCTTGATTTAATAGAAGTTTACAGGTCACACAAACTATCCTCAGATTTTCCCCTGAAATTCGCTTTTAAATTGAGCATTTTCAATCTTGATTTAATAGAAGTTTACAGGTCACACAAACTATCCTCAGATTTTCCCCTGAAATTCGCTTTTAAATTGAGCATTTTCAATCTTGATTTAATAGAAGTTTACAGGTCACACAAACTATCCTCAGATTTTCCCCTGAAATTCGCTTTTAAATTGAGCATTTTCAATCTTGATTTAATAGAAGTTTACAGGTCACACAAACTATCCTCAGATTTTCCCCTGAAATTCGCTTTTAAATTGAGCATTTTTAATCTTGATTTAATAGAAGTTTACAGGTCACACAAACTATCCTCAGATTTTCCCCTGAAATTCGCTTTTAAATTGAGCATTTTTAATCTTGATTTAATAGAAGTTTACAGGTCACACAAACTATCCTCAGATTTTCCCCCGAAATTCGCTTTTAAATTGAGCATTTTTAATCTTGATTTAATAGAAGTTTACAGGTCACACAAACTATCCTCAGATTTTCCCCCGAAATTCGCTTTTAAATTGAGCATTTTTAATCTTGATTTAATAGAAGTTTACAGGTCACACAAACTATCCTCAGATTTTCCCCCGAAATTCGCTTTTAAATTGAGCATTTTTAATCTTGATTTAATAGAAGTTTACAGGTCACACAAACTATCCTCAGATTTTCCCCCGAAATTCGCTTTTAAATTGAGCATTTTTAATCTTGATTTAATAGAAGTTTACAGGTCACACAAACTATCCTCAGATTTTCCCCCGAAATTCGCTTTTAAATTGAGCATTTTTAATCTTGATTTAATAGAAGTTTACAGGTCACACAAACTATCCTCAGATTTTCCCCCGAAATTCGCTTTTAAATTGAGCATTTTTAATCTTGATTTAATAGAAGTTTACAGGTCACACAAACTATCCTCAGATTTTCCCCCGAAATTCGCTTTTAAATTGAGCATTTTTAATCTTGATTTAATAGAAGTTTACAGGTCACACAAACTATCCTCAGATTTTCCCCCGAAATTCGCTTTTAAATTGAGCATTTTTAATCTTGATTTAATAGAAGTTTACAGGTCACACAAACTATCCTCAGATTTTCCCCTGAAATTCGCTTTTAAATTGAGCATTTTTAATCTTGATTTAATAGAAGTTTACAGGTCACACAAACTATCCTCAGATTTTCCCCTGAAATTCGCTTTTAAATTGAGCATTTTTAATCTTGATTTAATAGAAGTTTACAGGTCACACAAACTATCCTCAGATTTTCCCCTGAAATTCGCTTTTAAATTGAGCATTTTTAATCTTGGTTCAATAGAAGTTTACAGGTCACACAAACTATCCTCAGATTTTCCCCCGAAATTCGCTTTTAAATTGAGCATTTTTAATCTTGATTTAATAGAAGTTTACAGGTCACACAAACTATCCTCAGATTTTCCCCTGAAATTCGCTTTTAAATTGAGCATATTTAATCTTGATTTAATAGAAGTTTACAGGTCACACAAACTATCCTCAGATTTTCCCTGAAATTCGCTTTTAAATTGAGCATATTTAATCTTGATTTAATAGAAGTTTACAGGTCACACAAACTATCCTCAGATTTTCCCTGAAATTCGCTTTTAAATTGAGCATATTTAATCTTGATTTAATAGAAGTTTACAGGTCACACAAACTATCCTCAGATTTTCCCCTGAAATTCGCTTTTAAATTGAGCATTTTTAATCTTGATTTAATAGAAGTTTACAGGTCACACAAACTATCCTCAGATTTTCCCCTGAAATTCGCTTTTAAATTGAGCATTTTTAATCTTGATTTAATAGAAGTTTACAGGTCACACAAACTATCCTCAGATTTTCCCCTGAAATTCGCTTTTAAATTGAGCATTTTTAATCTTGGTTTAATAGAAGTTTAAAAGTACAAGTGCCAAACCAACACGGGTAGTGTTTAGTGAGGAGCCGCTCTAAAGATTGATTTCATATTACTACTAATCACCGACCGACTGACGCAACATGAACAGAATTTCCTTCGAGAAGTTACTTGAAGAGTGATTACTCATTCCTCTAGTGCAATGTATAATTTCTTTTTCTAACCAAAAAGGAAAAAAATGGAGCTGTTATCTAAAAACATAATAAATGTGCTATACCGTTTAAAGCCAATTCGGTTACTTAATAGACACAGAACTGTGAAAGCGAACCGGCCACCGGACTCTACCGATTCATGTACCCGGAGAATTTTGTATCCTTTCTTATATAGAAATAACATAAATTTTAATGCAAATAACTCATTTGAACGTCCTTCAACATTCGGATATTTCTGGAGGTGGTTCATGTTGCGAAGGCTTTTGTCTTTAATGAAAATTTACGATGTACCGAAAGTAGCCCTTTCATCGTATCCGGTTAAATATCGGGCCCAAGCAAGTTTTGTGTATGCCAAACTTGGATTGATAACTGCTGCCTGTTTGGATATAAACAGAAAGAAACAAATTGAAGAGAGGGAATTTTTGCTAGCAGCTATGGTCGGAAATGTCGATCGGTTAAAGGTATGTATCGGTCGAGGTGGTACTTGAGGCGTTAGCTCCCCCCCCCCTTAGTTATGTAGGTAAGGACACGGTGTGTAGGTTAGGTTAGGCGGGAAAGTTTAGGTTAGTCAAATTTCCATTTTTAGTCAACGCATGAGGAACTGGCCGCTGATGTACAAAAGCTCCATAAACGGAGTACGAAAAAAGACCAGGTAAAATTATAGAATGGTGCAATGAACGGTTTGTAGAAAATAAGACTTGTGTTTAATGTATTTTGCAATGCTTTGAACATTTTTTAATGATTCTTGGCTGAAATCAATAGTTTTTGTGTTATGGTGGGTCGACTACCTTAACTGATAAACTATGGCTTTGCTGTGGGTATCGTCATCAATTTCGTTCGAAACGCCTTAAAATATTGAGTACTGGTTTAACTGTGTTGATATTTAAAATAACTTTTTAAAACTTTGTTGTTTCTGCCAGTCATCGTAATAAGAAAAGTTACCGTGATCAAAATGGGGTAATAGAAATGAAATGCTGTTTAAACGGGATTTTTCCATTCCATTTTCTATATAGTCATTCGTAGTAATGTTCATCATACTATAAATAATTCCTTAAATCAATTAGCTAATGATTTACTGTTTTGGTTTTTGCTCTGCCGTATACTCACTTCACTCGCAATTAAACATTATCTCATTGCTCCTATGTTCTGGCAAGTGGAACGTGTTTCGCTATGCTTGTTAGCCCCTAGGGCTAGTATTTTGGTGATAATTATCAAGTATACAAACTTGAAGGGGGGAATAATCATTTAACAAAGAGGGGAGTTGTAGCTTCACACTCTAGCATCTGTTTGAACATGGATTAAACTTTGATTTCCAATAATCAGACTAAATATACCAAAGACACATTTCTACCCTAACCTTTTGTTATTAACATGATAAATAGAATAAGAGTTATGATTTTATTGCAAATTCCAATGTTGAAAATAAAAAAAAACCGAAGAGGTTTAGAATATAAAACGTTGGACCCTTTGTTCTGTTTGAACAAGTAACTCATGACAGAAGCACCACCTATCAGCGTTTTTCTGAACTACTGGGTGGAAGGAAGCTCCTGTGGCTTGTGCTAAGATAACAAAAGGAGCAAAATGGGTAATTTTAAAAATTTTGTAACTTCATTAATAGAGTTTTCATGGGCTCCAGCGCCAGGCTCTAGAGCCCTACTGGCCCAGGCTTCTTGCTATATAGCCCATATCCATAGGTCCATCCAGGCTTCCACAGTCAATGCTTTTGGGGCGAGAAATTAACTTTGGAATGGAGACCAGTTATTGACCTCTCAATGTCAAGTTTGTTTGTCCAACCATTTCAGTATGGAGATAGTTCATTTAGTACTGCAGTTTTCCATGAGAGAGGAAGACTTCATGCTTTCAGTTTGGTTTGCTAGGTAAAATGCTAAATTATCTTGAATTACACATTATATGCGATAGGAACATGCATCAAGTTTCTCATTCATTTCACTTTCCTTTCCAGGAAATAGAAAAAAATTATTGCATTTCTAAAATTTTACAAAAAAGACGTTAATTTAATATTCTTTTCTTTTAAGATGGGAGACGTATTGGTTGTGGTTTTCTCATACTTCAAAAACTCCACTTTTTTTCAGGAATTCATCGACAAAGTTGATGTGAATTGTCGCCATCCCTATGGCTGGACTGCCCTTCATGCCGCTGCAATGAATGGTCGGGCTGCGGCGGTGAAATTTTTACTTGATAAAGGTGCAGATCCGAACCTTCCTGATAATTTTTCCACCATTTTCCAGGTAAGAAAAATGTAAAAGTTATTAAAAGTGCTTTTAAAGCATATTTGTCGTATTTTGTGTTTTAACAAAAGTTTGTGGTTATGATATTTTCCATCACTTTGTGAGGAAGCATTTTTATTAGGTAAAGGCATCAGATAATTAAGGAATAATAAACCAAAATTATGTGTCCAAAATTTACTTGGAAGTTTGTAAGGTTTTAATGATTTTGTTAATACATGACAGGGTTAAAATTACAGATGAAAAGACCCATGTTTAAGCTTCATGAAGATATGTTAACAAATATACGTGGCAATTGGCTGAATTTTAGTCAAGGAAAGAGCCAGAATACATATACACATTTACAGTAAGTCCTACATTTACAACAGCTTTGATTTACAACATTTTGTGGATACAGTACAGCTCCCAGTTTCATTTTATTCTTATTTTTTAGATTATTACTTTAGTTACTACCGTGTTAGCGTAGGTGAATGATGTCAGTACTTATCTACAGTACTGTATTTAGATGTGTTACAAATTATATCAAAACGTGGGATTGCTTTGACTGAGCATTGTTGAGTTATAATTTTTTGGATGTTAATAAATGTGTGAATGTTCACTACAGTACATTTGTACTTAGGAGGTTCTTCACTTCTTAATTCTATTATAGTGTTGATTATCAAAGGAGGACTGTATCATGTAAGATTACTGTGTACAGTACTGTGTACAGTACTGTGTTAAATTATGTAATTACATATTTTTGTTGATGTTTTATAAAGTCTATAATTAGATGTCACTGCATTGTATATAGTACAGTATGTATGTCTTGATGAAAAACAGATGCCATGCTGTATTGTCTGGAGTTTATTGGATGTATACAATCTTATAGATTCACGGATAGGCAAAAGGCATGAAACCAGTTCCCGTTTTTGTATGTAAGCTGGTTAAATACTATAAAATTTTAGTCAAACAACTGCCATGTGAGTGAAATTATATGTATCTTTCAAGAAAGTTAGCTCATGTAAGTTCAGGAAGCTACTATATTTAGATTTTTTCACTTTAAAAATATTTGGTATCAATATTGTATTGGAAAAGTGTACTAACCCCTATATCCTTTGAATTGTGAGTCTGATTAATAGGTTACTTAATTTTTCTAATTATATAGGTTGCAAGAGAGAACAGAACTTCTCCAGTAAGTGTGGAAGTGATTCGGGAATCGGAATTCAGTACTCTTCTCAATCACAATCAGATGTTCCGTGGATGCACTGCACTCCACTATTCTGTTCTCGCCGATAACCAGGAGTGTGTGCGTTTCTTGTTAGATGCAGGAGCAAACCCCATGCTGGAAAATGAGTATCGATTCAAGCCGGAAGACTACGCGAAAGATATCGGCATGCGAAAGATGATGCAGAAACACTCCGATCTTTATAGGAGTAAGCTAAAACAGGCTGAAATGGAAGAGAGGAGAAAATTCCCTCTCGAACAGAGGATAAAACAAAGAATAGTAGGACAGGAAGGAGCCATAGCCACGGTCTGCGGTGCCATACGTCGGAAAGAAAATGGTTGGTATGATGAGGAGCATCCCTTAGTTTTTCTATTCCTAGGGTCGTCTGGTATTGGTAAAACCGAACTTGCCAAGCAAGTTGCACAGTATTTGCACAAAGGGAAGGATGCTGCATTCATTCGTATGGACATGTCCGAGTATCAGCAAAAGCATGAAGTGGCCAAGTTTATTGGCTCACCGCCTGGTTATATTGGCCATGAAGATGGAGGCCAATTGACGAAAAAATTGAAAGCATTCCCCAATGCAGTAGTCCTATTTGATGAAGTAGAAAAAGCTCATCCAGATGTTCTGACAATATTATTGCAGCTATTTGATGAAGGTCGGCTTACTGATGGCAAGGGCAAGACCATTGAGTGTAAGGTGAGCTAAAATTCTCGTTGTTGCCTTTTGTATTTCATCGTGTTATGATTTGTATTTGTTTCACAACAAACTTATTTACATTAGTTTACGTTTTTAGTCTTAACTAATCTTAGAGAATCCATTCCAGGTTTATAAGGAAGTTATCATCTACTTGCTGCCTAACTGAACTTTGCATGGTTCCCTGGGTTTCACCTAGGTAAAGATGTTCGATTTTTTTGCACGTAGGATGTAAACAGCAGCTCAGAATAACTCACTATTATTCTTATTGTATTCTTTTTTATTTTGATACATTTACTATGCTTTCCAGATCATATAGCTAAGAGTGGTAAGAGGCACCTTATAATTAGGTATGCCTTTAAAAACAAATAACCAGTATTACGTTTTAATAGCACACTTTTGAAACACTTAAAGTTGTCAGCTCTGTTTTAATTTTTTTTTTTATCTCACAGGATTTAATCAAGTTTTGGAAATGTTATTAAAGATTTTTGTGTACTATACCAAGTTCTGCACATTTTCATATCTGTTCACATCATCATTAAAAAAAAATATATGTCTGCTCTTCCTTCTATGGTCTTATATAGGAAATAACATCTCTTCACTTTCTTGTGTCCTGTACTGTGTCATCTTGAACTCCTATCAGGTCAGAGTCTTCATCTATCCCTTTTTTATATGATTTCCTGAAGTTATTTACAGGCTCTCATACTTTGACTTCCAAACAATCTCAGTCTTGGATTTCTCAATCTCTCTTGCAACGTCTTAAAAATAGATCTTGTGACATGTAGGAATTTGTCCACTCTTGAAACTTCTAGAAATTGGTCTCCAATACCCTGATGACTTAAAGACCTCAAGTAGTCCACTGTAAACCCCAGAAAAATCATGGTCACTTCTTCAATGGCATTATTCTCTATTAGGCTATGCTTTCTACTTCTTACTAGAGAGCTAGCATTTTCACTGGGTTGTGGTAGTAAGATAGAAAGGCTATTGGAGTATCTGCTAAGGTATGAATCAATCCTAAAAGGTGACTACACCCCTCCTTCAACACCTGGAAAACCCAACATTTAACATCTAACATCTCCCCTTGAGTCCAAAAAAAGTCCTCCCACTACAGGAGTATGAAAGCTCAGAGTTTCTGTTAAGATTTTGTTGTTGCTTTAGTGTTCCTCCCTGTTCCTTGTCCTCTGGCCATATGAAAGGGAGGCTTCTGAGGTTCTGATCTGGCATTAATTCTCACATTCCAGCTAGATAACAAGTGAGGAGCCATTACTGGATTTGTTACTACCTAGGCTTCCTGAAAGGGGCATTTAAATTTAAGCAGGTAGGTTAGATTGTTCTTTATTCAATACATGTTAGAAAATTTTTTAATCTTGCCTGCAATCAAGCAAAAATCCTAATGGGGAGCTGTTTGGATTCTTGTCTTCACTGGCTCCATCATTTAAAGTGTGATCTAAGCACTCAAGGAAAGTATATAGTGTGTTTCTGACATTGTAATTTTCATTCAAGATACTTGCTTCAAGATCATTACAAGAAGATTATTGATAATTTATATTGGGGACTTCACAATGGAAAATACTATTGTAATCCTTCTGCAAGGTTAGCCACATCTTTAGGTGACAAATAAGTCTTACATTTAGCCTCTGCACTCCTTTTAAAATGGTCAATTGAAGGGGAAAAGCTAAGATCCTCAGTAGGAGTAGCGCTACAAGAAGAATTCTCAGCCCTATGGTAAGACTTGGGTCTTTTGGGTTTCACAGCTAGTCAAAAGAAAAGAAGGTTTGAAAAGGGAGGATTTATGCCATACTTTATTTGACGTTTTTTTTAACTTCTTTCTCATAGCTTTGGAAGCTTTAAGCCTAATTATATATCATTGAAACAAATTAATCAAATTAGAGATGTAGGAGTAATCATTTATTACCTCGGATTTACCAGTCTTGGATTCCATCCAGCAGGGAAAGAAATATTGATGGTGACATGTACTCTATATCAGTCATACTCTTCCTCCCAAGATATTAACACCTGATATCAAGGGAAGGTAACCTGATTTAAAAATGGCTTTAAGCACCTCCTGAACAAATCTGGTTTCTACTGTGGGAGATGAATGATTTTGAGAAACACCTTGATTTATTCCTGAACCAGGAGAAATTAACGTTTCTCCATGATCCTACTGAGAAAATGCTATACGTAATTGAGTTGAGATTCGGGAAAAAATTGATCTTCCCTGACTTAATAATAATTCTCCAGAGAAACTGTTACTGAAGCACTAGACACCCGAGAGTGAAGCCAAGGGTGGCAAAATTTTCCAGCGTGGTATTCATAATCGTAAACTGCTAGTTTTCAATATTTAACTTAGCCGGTGATTATAATAGCTGCAACTCTGTTGCTCGACAGAAAAACTCTACGGAAAAATTCGCCAGCGATCGCTACACAGGTAGGGGGTGTACTCAACAGCGCCATCTGTCGTTCAGATACTCATTACTCATTATAAACAAAGAACTCAATTTTCTCTCTGTCGGGCTACCGGCAAGACCTACTAATTCGCTGTTGCTGACTGGATTTGTTTTCACAACTATTTGGTGAAGTACACTATTCTAGTTTTGAGCTTTCGCTATGCAGGTGTTTTATCTTCATCTTAAAACTTGAACTCGTTTTGGATAGATTTAATTATGGTGACAAAGAGAGTATGGACTTGCTTTCACTTTTAAATGGCCGACCCTTCCCTTAAACGGAAGTGTGTTTAGGCTTTTAGTAATTATCTTATCACGTTATAGATTTTCCTATATATATTTTATATCTCTCCACCTTTATTAGGCCTCTTCGATTAACTTTCCATTTTTTATACAGTAAACATATAAAAATAAATTTTAATGCTTTGTTTATATAGACCTTTCCTGAGAGTAGGCGGTCCTAACTTGGAAACCGAAGTTAATCAACGTTGAGCCCTTTATATCGTCTTTAGTTTTTAAAGAGCTAAGGATTTAAAACTTTTAAATGTAATTTTTTATGAAAGAATTTCTTTGATAGTCTTCGTACTGTTTTCAAAGATGAACTAACGTTTAGTTTTTTATGCTACGCAGTTGTTGACGTTCAGGACGTTCAACATGCGCTCTATCGTTACGATAGAGAGAGAGTGTATCACGGTTTCACTTTGCAGTAAGAGTAAATCGATTCTGACGTTTTGTTCATTCTTTCTTAGCTTAAATGTTTTAAATTCTAATTTAAAGGAACTTTTTATTTGAAAAACCTTTCAGTTTTTTCCTTTAGTCAAATAACATGTTTTTTTGACGATATATAATTGGGCTCTTCTCTTAGGTGCGAAATCAAGAGAGAAAGAGAGAGAGAGATAGAGACGGAGGGAGAGAGAGGAGAGAAAACGTTCCGTTCAAGCGGGTAACGTTGTTCTCGTGTTACTCGCGTCCCTAGTCGCTGTACGGGGAGGAAGGATAAAACGTTTTTAGGTTTTTATTCTCGTCCCCAGGCTATGTGCGGTGAGAGATTGAAAACGTAGTTATATGAACTAGTGTTTAGTCTCTTTCCCAGCCACTGATTTTTCTTTTTATCTTAAAATATGTTTTCTGTTTTTTGCTGGTATTATGAGCTTGCATTATACGACTAATTTCGCAATTACTACCTTTTAATGAAGGGTAGAATTGCGTGTTTCAGGTAGAAATAAGTGCAAAACAGAAAATCGAAGTGATAAAGTGATATGCGCAAAGTGTTACAGTGTTGCGTCCGAGGCGCAAAGTGTTACAGTGTTGCGTCCGAGGGTTCGTCTGTTCGTGCCTGTCGTTCACCTAGTCCGGGACCTCTTACAAGCTCCCAAGCCCAGGGGAGAAGTAATGTCAAACGACTTATGGGTTCGAGAGGCCTTGACCAACGAACAGACGTTTTCCCTCTATGGTATCGGGTGTATCTTACCAAGATCTCCCCTACCATAAGACGAGAGAGACGTTGTTTCTCCTCGCCATCCGTAGGCTTTTCGCATAAGAAACCTGTCACAAGGTTTCGAAGCCCTTAAGCGAAAGTCAGTCCTTTCAGGACAGGTCCAGCGTCCTGGTTACAGCCATTAGGACAGCTCTGACCCTATGCAGTCATCGGATAACTGCTCGCCGCCTAACAAAAGCGTAACACAGACTCCGAGAGTCTTTTTTTTTGTAGGCAAAGTGTTGCGGTCACAGACGTTACCCTCGTCTATTACCACAACCATTTCCGTTGATCCTTAAGGGGTTGTATGGCAAAACATGCAGTATATGCTTGCCTCCCTTATGGAAGACTATTCTACCGATTAGTCCGTTGAGTCTAGCCGTTTATCTCATCGATATCCTGGCTTTCAGCCAACCTAACGTTCCTTTGTGCTTACTGTTGACGTTGGCGTAGCTTAGTCACGCCAGTCAGGTTGTTTAGAACCACACTCGATGCGGTCTCGTGTGGTTTTTCAGCCGCATTTGGACGTTAGGCCACTGGCTGATGCTCCTGTTGACGTTCAAGACGTTCACTAACAATCGGAGTTGACTTGTTTTGATGCTGTGCGTCAACCTCCGCATTCTAGAGTTGTTTTGACTGCTCAGTCTAGGCAGTCAAAGCAGTCTCGAGTGGACGCTGTGCGTCCTCACGCACCTGTTGTGGTTGACAGTTCAGTTGTTGACAGTTCACAGACTGTCAAGCAGTTACATGACGTTGCGTTCTGGTCCGCTACTAATGCACCAGTGGGTGTGGACTCTGCTTGTAAAGCATTGCCACCACGGTAGGTCTCTCCCTTGCTTGAGACTCAGCTTTTATCGGACAAGGTTCCTGTAGATGAGGAAGTTGCTGTTCTCCCTCCTACTGATATTCCCTTGAGGACTCTGTCAGATGGAGAGGAGCCTAAAGCTGCTTAGCCTCCTATGGACTTTAATTAAATCATGAGGATTTTTTTTAAGGATCTTTGTCCGGATCTTTTTGTAACTGCTGCTCCTCGTTCGCCTAAACGTCAGAGCTTACACTAGGCCTAGCTACTTCGAAGCCGTTGTTTTTAAGCTAGTGCTCTCTCGCTCTCCTAGAGAGCTTTACGTTGGCTAGGCGACTGGTTTTTCACCAGGAGGAGTTTGGGGGATACAGCCTTTGCTTTCCCTTCTTTTAAACTGGTTTATAGAGCGAGAGTCTGATATGACACGAGAGAAGTTTTCGGCTTGGGAGTTCATGCCTCTGCCCAGATAGACTTCTCAATTCTGGTAGACTCTCCCTGGCGCCTAGCCAGGAGACGCTCCAAGTTGTTTACAGGTCAACTTCACAGCTGTTGTCGAGCCTTTGAAGTTTTGCTGTACTATTATGTCACGCATAACAAGGCTTTCAGGGATGGTAAACGGTTCCGCCTCAGTCGCTAACCCCGTCTGTTGCCACACCTGCTCCCGTAGACCCTAAATGGGCTTTGCTGCAAGACATGCAGTCCAAGCTTGCGTCCTTGATAGAGGACTTAAATGCGGAGAAGAACCTTCTGGCCAACAACCTTCCAACCGGTCGGTTGTGCGCCCTGTTAACGCTGAGGTAACCTACTCGCGTCTGCCAGTTGAGGTGGTTACTCCACCGATGCAATCCAGTGTGGGTTGCCAGCCGCACGTTGACATTAAGCGACGCTCGGAGGTGGTTGTTGACGTTCAGGACGTTCAACAACCAGCAGAGGTGACTTGTTTTGACGCAGTGCGTCAACCTCAGCAACCCGGTAGGGTGTTGACTGCACAACCCAGACGGTGTAGACAGTCTCGGGTTGACGCTGTGCTTCCTCGCGCGCCCATGGTTGTTGACAGTTCACAGACTGTGCAGCAGTTCCATGATATTGCGTGCGGCTCCGTCACGCATCCACCAGTGCAACCGGATTCAGCGAGCCAGACGTTGCCCACTCCTTTGCCGTTTCCTCATCAGTTTCGGATGAGGAACCCTCTGATGAGGACGTTGCTGAACAACAAGACGATCAGCCCCCAGCCCTGCTATCCATCCAGAAGATGCTGAAGAAGGAATGCTGCTCAGTCAGGCTGTGGATGAGTCTGGTAGGGACACTGTCATCCGTGGATCAATTTGTGTCACTAGGAAGACTACACCTCAGTCCTCTTCAATACCATCTTGCTTTTCACTGGAAAAAGGACAAGACGCTAGAAGCGGTCTCGATCCCGGTTTCCGAAAAGATAAAGTCTTGTCTGACTTGGTGAAAGGACAATATCAACCTAAGAGAGGGTCTTCCCCTGGCTGTTCAGACTCCCAACCACGTTCTCTTCTCGGACGCATCGGACGTAGGCTGGGGTGCGACATCAGACGGTTGGGAATGCTCGGGGATATGGAACTCGAGTCAAAGGACAATGCATTTCAACTGCAAGGAGCTACTGGCAGTACGTCTGGCCTGGAAAAGCTTCAGGTCTCTCCTTCAAGGCAAAGTGGTGGAGGTGAACTCGGACAACACCACGGCTTTGGCGTACATCTCCATGCAAGGAGGGACCTACTCTCTGACGTTGTACGAGATTGCAAGGGACCTCCTCACCTGGTCAAAAGGTCTAAACTTATCACTAGTAACGAGGTTCATCCAAGGCAACTTGAATGTCATGGCAGATTGTCTCAGTCGGAAGGGACAAATAATTCCAACAGAATGGACGCTCCACAAGGATGTATGCAAGAGACTTTGGGCCACCTGGGGCCAGCCAACCATAGATCTCTTCGCAACCTCGATGACCAAGAGGCTCCCAATATTTTGCTCACCAATCCCGGACCCAGCAGCAGTTCATATAGATGCCTTTCTCCTAGATTGGTCACATCTAGATCTATATGCATTCCCTCCGTTCAAGATTGTCAACAAGGTACTGCAGAAGTTCGCCTCTCACGAAGGGACAAGGTTGACGCTAGTTGCTCCCCTCTGGCCCGCGAGAGAATGGTTCACCGAGGTACTTCGATGGCTAGTAGACGTTCCCAGAACACTTCCCCTAAGGGTGGACCTTCTACGTCAGCCACACGTAAAGAAGGTACACCAAGGCCTCCACGCTCTTCGTCTGACTGCCTTCAGACTATCGAAAGACTCTCGAGAGCTAGAGGCTTTTCGAAGGAGGCAGCCAGAGCGATTGCTAGAGCAAGGAGAACATCCACCCTTAGAGTCTACCAATCGAAGTGGGAAATCTTCCGAAACTGGTGCAAGTCAGTATCCGTATCCTCGACCAGTACCTCTGTAACTCAAATAGCTGACTTCCTCTTATATCTGAGGAAAGAACGATCTCTTTCAGCTCCCACTATCAAGGGTTACAGAAGCATGTTGGCATCAGTCTTCCGTCACAGAGGCTTAGATCTTTCCAACAATAAAGATCTACAGTACCTCCTTAAGTCTTTTGAGACCACGAAGGAGCGTCGTTTGGTTACACCTGGTTGGAATTTAGACGTGGTACTAAGATTCCTTATGTCAGACAGGTTCGAGTCGCTACAATCAGCCTCCCTGAAAGATCTCACCTTAAAGACTCTTTTCCTGGTATGCTTAGCCACAGCTAAAAGAGTCAGTGAGATTCATGCCTTCAGCAAGAACATCGGATTCTCATCTGAAACGGCTACATGTTCTCTACAACTTGGTTTTCTAGCCAAAAACGAGCTGCCTTCTCGACCTTGGCCAAAATCGTTCGATATTCCAAGCTTATCGTATGGTTGGAAATGAACTAGAAAGAGTCTTATGCCCTGTAAGAGCTCTTAAGTTCTATTTAAAACGAACTAAACCTTTACGAGGCCCGTCTGAAGCTTTATGGTGTTCAGTTAAGAAACCATCTTTGCCTATGTCAAAGAATGCTTTATCCTATTTTATCAGACTGTTAATACGAGAAGCTCATTCCCATCTGAATGAGGAAGACCAAGCTTTGCTGAAGGTAAGGACACACGAAGTTAGAGCTGTCGCAACTTCCGTGGCCTTTAAACAAAATAGATTTCTGCGAAGTATAATCGACGCAACCTATTGGAAAAGCAAGTCAGTGTTCGCGTCTTTTTATCTTAAGGATGTCCAGTCTCTTTACGAGAACTGCTACACTCTGGGACCATTCGTAGCAACGAGTGCGGTAGTGGGTGAGTGCTCAACCACTACAATTCCGTAATTCCATAACCTTTTTAATCTTTCTCTTGAAATGTTTTTATTGTTGTTTTTGGGTTGTCCGGAAGGCTAAGAAGCCTTTCGCATCCTGGTTGATTTGGCGGGTGGTCAAAGTCATTTCTTGAGAAGCGCCTAGATTAGAGGTTTTGATGAGGTCCTGTTGTATGGGTTGCAACCCTTGATACTTCAGCTCCTAGGGGTCGCTCAGCATCCTAAGAGGATCGCGAGGCTCCGTAAGGAAGACATACTTAAAAAGGCAGAGTAATTGTTCAAGTCGACTTCCTTACCAGGTAACCTATTTATTTTGTTTAGTTATTTTGATAACTTCTAAAATGAAATAAAAATTCTTAGCTCATATGATGTAAACATATTTTGCTGGTCTCTACCCACCCCCCTGGGTGTGAATCAGCTATTATAATCACCGGCTAAGTTAAATATTGAAAAATGTTATTTTGATAATAAAATAAATTTTTGAATATACTTACCCGGTGATTATAAATTAAATTACCCTCCCTTCCTCCCCAATAGAGACACAGTGGACCGAGGAGAAAATTGAGTTCTTTGTTTACAATGAGTAATGGGTATCTGAACGACAGATGGCGCTGTTGAGTACACCCCCTACCTGTGTAGCGATCGCTGGCGAATTTTTCCGTAGAGTTTTTCTGTCGAGCAACAGAGTTGCAGCTATAATAATCACCGGGTAAGTATATTCAAAAATTTATTTTATTATCAAAATAACATATTTAGAGGTGCTAGTGGTGCATCAGTAGACGGTACAGGCATGCGTAAGAGGAACGTTCTTTTTCTTCTGAAGCAGGCTGCAGCGACAGATATTTCTTCAAGAAAATAAAGCATTTATGTTTGCTATTTTGTAATAACATTGTATTCTCCACGCTTAACATTGTATTCTCCAGGCTTGGTTTATGAATGGTACCTATGTTGATTGTTTATTCGAAACTTCAATCTTTACAGGATGCAATATTCATCATGACATCTAACTTGGCTAGTGATGAGATTGCTGAATACGGCATACAACTTAGAGAGGAAGCTGAGAAAATTACAAAACAGCGTTATGAAGGTCAGCCGGAAGATTTAGAGATTACTGAAACCATTACTATATCTCGTAGGTAAGAAATTTTTATTTTCTTTGTATATTAGTATTATTGTAGGAGGTTGAGGTTAAATGGTTATAAGTTGTATGAAAAATACAGTATGTATTTTATATTTAAATATGATTTGGTCACATACATCAAAGTTATTTCTTCAAAAAGGCCTCATAGCTATAATTGAATAAAGCAGTAGAAGAATGTTGGATTAAACTTTCAGTGCACTGTGGAGCATTTGGTTTAAACATTCATGCTGCTTCTTATAAGGTCTATTTATATCCATGGGTCCACCTGTAGAGCACGTTCCAAACATTTACTTTTTATATCTTAGTATTACAGCATTCAGGGTCATTTTTATTTTTACTCAAGATATTTTGTGATCATTTTGTTTGAAGTTACGCATATCATCGTCATTATCATAAGTATTTTCATGTCGGTTCCTCCCTCTATAGGGTTGTACATTTTGTTGTCACTGATGAAATTTATCCATTATACACTTCATCTTGTGTAATTCCCTATATCAGCTCTAGTTGACACGGCAAATCTTATTCAACTAGAAGTATTTCAATAAGGGGTTTGCCAGGATTTTAATATATCATTAGTGGTCCTCAGTACGAGTAAGATCTGTTCCTACGCCCTAGTGTAAGTCGACTTTTGATGTAAATCAGAATACACCTAAATACATTACTGTAGAACATGGTACTTTTGATATTACTGCTGGTAATGATGAAGATTTAGGAAAGCACCTTGTGACAAAATGTAATAACTAACAGTAATCTCTTGGCATCATTTAATAAAATTGTTGAAAGAACTTAAAGCCCAAACAATAAATGATAAAGATTAGTGTTTTATGTCATAAAATCATAAAGATAAATGAAATCAGTAACGGTATCAGTGAATGTGAGAGGTATCATTATGCTGTAGATAAAAAGATCTGATATGAAAAGTGAAGACAGACAGTTTGCGGTAGGACAGAAGGTGACGGTTTTTTTACCGCCTTGGATGTTAGTGAAATTTTTTAGCTATTTTTGAAATAATGAAATGCTGGCCAATTGACAAGAGAAACTTTGACCTTTGCATAAAAAGAAATTGCACGGCTCATTTCATTATAGAAGGTTGTATTGGTCACAGTATTTATGATGTTAGAAGTCTTATAACTAAATTTCATTCATGAAAGTCAAATAAATGGAACTATGAGATATATCAATCAACAGATAATATGAATCTGTTAAGTTACTTTCAAAATGGCTCATTCAAAGCAAATACATACAATAGTCCATGAAGTTATTGGATGAACATCACCTTAACCTGTTTTAAGGGAAGTTGCCAAATTCAAAAGGAAAAGCTTATAATGTAGGTTTTTTTTTTTCTTTTTTGCTTTACTCTTTGCTAAACAGGAAAAATGTAAAGGCATGACTACAATAGTCACAACATTGATGAATGAACAAAGTAAGCATTGAGATATAAATACAGAATAGTATTAAAAAAGTAAAGTACAGTGGAACCTCTACACACGAACGTATCTACATCCGAATTTTCCAACATCCGAAGTAAAATTCGAACAAATTTTTGACTCTACACCCGAATTTTATTTCGACACACGAAGTAGCAATTTTCGTCGTACCAGTTGTATCCAAATTTTTCAATATTAATCTTACCCGTTGATCATGTAGCTGCAGCTCTGCTGCCCGACAGAAAAAACCTACGGGCGGAATACGCCAGCGATCGCTATACAGGTGGGGGTGTACATCAACAGCGCCATCTGTCGAGTAGGTACTCAAGTACTTCTTGTCAACACAGAACCAATTTTCTCTCTGTCGTGCCACCGGCAAGACCTACTTGATACGCTGTTGTTTTCTGGAGTTGATTTTCACGTTATTTGGTGAAGTATTCTCTCTAGTTATTAGCTTTCGCTGTGCAGAAGTTATCCTCAATACTTTCTCACTTTCATTGATTAGATTTTGGATTATTTGTTGACGACTTGGATAGATTTTGGATTTCCCCCCTTTGACTAATTCAAGATGTCTGACCCTACTCAAGTCCCCAAGTACAGGAAGTGTAGCGCTAGGGACTGTTCTAGGCGTCTTCCGAAGGCCTCTATCGATCCGCACACCGTTTGTTCCAATTGTAGGGGTAAAGCCTGTCAATTGGAAGATCGATGTGAGGAATGCGCTGGGCTTTCGGAATTCGATTTTCAAGAATTCCTTAAGTATGTACGTAGGCTAGAGAAGGATAGGATCAGGAGGAGTTCGTCTCGCTCTATTGATTTTTCCTCTCCCCATGCCCCACAACCTAATCCTTCCCCTGTAGTGGTTACACCCGACCCTCCTACTAGCTCTCATCAACCTTCGATGGCGGATATGATGCGTGCCATTCAGGCTCTTGGTGAGAGAGTTGAGTCATTAGCGAATGACCGCAATCAACTCATGGCTGACGTCAGGGAGTTGAAAGGTAAAAGTGCAGTGGGAAGTGAAGTGAGTGTCAGTGCAGTGAAAAGTGTCAGTGTTACGCATGAGGGTGCGTCTGTTCGTGCCTGTCGTCCTCCCAGTCCGGGACCTCTTGCAAGCTCCCAAGCCCAGGGGAGAAGCAATGTCGTACGACCAAAGGGTTCGACAGGCCTTGATCAGCGGACAGACGTTCCCTCCGTGGTTGAGGACGTATCTTGCCGAGATCGTCCCACCCACAAACAGACGAGTGAGCCCATTCATTCCTCGTCTGCGGAAGAGGTTTCTCGACAGAAACGCTGGACCAAGGTCTCACGACCTCTCAAGCGCAAGGTCCCTTCCGAGCGAGTCCAACGGCCCAGGTGTAGCCACTGGGTCAGTTCGGACTCGCCGCAGTCCTCCGAAGACTGCACACCTCCCAAGAGAGGTAGAGTTGTTCCGCAGCAGGCAATCACTCCGTCTGTTGCCGCACCAGCCGCTGTAGACCCTAAGTGGTCTTTGCTGCAGTCTATGCAGACTCGGCTAGCTTCCTTCATGCAGGAGTATCTTGCTGAAAAGGTTGACGCTGCACCCGTTAGCCTACAACCTGCCACGGTTGTGCGCCCAGCTGACACTGCGGCTGCCTGCTCCCACACTCCGGCTGTGAGAGCTCCACCACCTATGCGCAGTCGACCCTGCGAGACGCATGTTGACGTTAGCCGACGTGCGGCACCCTCCGTTGACGTGCGTGAGCTACCGCATCAGCAGGAAGGTGGAGTCAAGCTGCCGTGTTTTGACGCAGTGCGTCAGTCTCCGCAACCCACAGTGGTCCCCACCACGCACCACCACTCCGCTTTGGTTGTTGCCAGCTCTCAGACTGACCAACAGCGGCATGACGTTGGATCCAGTGCAGCTACGCATGCACCCGTGCTGCCGGATTCAGCCGTTCAGCTTTTATCTCCTCCTTTGCCGCTTCCTCCTCAGCATTCGGCTGAAGGAATCTCTGATGACGACGAAGCTGCGCATTTGGACGACCAACACTCCGACATAGATGAACCCAAGACTACGCCTCCCTCCTTAGACTTTAGGAAAGTCCTTGCCCTGTTTAAGGAGTTGTATCCGGACCAGTTTGTGTCTGCAGCTCCACGCTCACCTCCCTCTGAGTTCGCTTTAGGCATGCAGTCAGCAGCTCCTGCCTTTACGAAGCTCGTACTCGCTCGCTCGTCCAAGAGAGCTTTAAGGGTACTGGGAGAGGTGTTGCAGGCCAAGAAGCAACTTGGGAAGACATCCTTCATGTTTCCCCCGGCCAAGCTTGCTTCCAGATCTAGCGTCTGGTATGCCACGGGAGAGGTTCTCGGCTTGGGAGTTCCTGCCTCTGCCCAGGGCGACTTCTCAAGTCTGGTAGACTCTCCCCGCAGACTGGCTATGAGACGCTCCAAGATTTGCTGGACTTCTTCGGACATGGACCATCTTTTGAAGGGAGTTTTCCGTGCGTTCGAGATCTTTAACTTCCTGGACTGGTGTTTGGGAGCGTTGAGCAGGAAAACCTCCCCTTCGGATAAGGATTCTGCCATGCTCATCATGTCCTGCATGGACAAAGCCATACGGGATGGGTCTGGCGAGCTTGCGGCTTCTTTCGTGTCTGGAGTTCTCAAGAAGCGGGATCACCTTTGCTCCTTCTTGTCGGCGGGAGTCACCCCATGTCAGAAGTCAGAACTGATGTTTGCTCCGCTATCGAAGTGTCTCTTTCCTGAAGAGTTGATCAAGGGGATTGCCGCCTCGTTGATCCAGAAAGACACTCATGACCTGGTGGCGTCATCCGCACGTAAAGTCACAGCTTTGCCTTCCGTGCCTAGACCTAGGATGGACACACCAGCGTCTAGGTTCATTCCGCCCTTTCGTGGCAGAACCTCCAGCAGAGGAGGTACTCGTGCCGATAGTCAACGTGGCAACAAGAAGAAGGGTTCCAAGTCCTCAAGAGGCAGAGTCTGACTGCCACCTTCTTCAGACAGCAGTGGGAGCCAGGCTCAAGAACTACTGGCAGGCCTGGGAGAACAGGGGTGCAGACGCACAGTCTGTGAAGTTACTCAGAGAGGGGTACAGGATTCTATTCTTGCGCAAGCCCCCTCTAGCAACAACTCCCATCGACCTCTCTCCCAGGTACAGAGAGGAGGACAAGAGGCTAGCTTTACAGCAAGAGGTGTCTCTCTTGCTACAAAAGGGAGCGGTAGTCATAGTCCGGGACCATCAATCCCCGGGCTTCTACAACCGTCTCTTCTTAGTGGCGAAGAAGACAGGAGGGTGGAGACCGGTGCTAGACGTCAGTGCTCTAAATGTCTTTGTCACCAAGCAGACGTTCACCATGGAGACGACGAAGTCGGTTCTAGCATCGGTCAGGAAGGAAGACTGGATGGTCTCGTTAGAACTAAAGGACGCGTACTTTCACGTCCCCATCCACCCAGATTCCCAACCTTTTCTAAGGTTCGTTTTTGGGAAGGTGGTATACCAGTTCCAAGCCCTGTGCTTTGGCCTAAGCACGGCACCTCTAGTGTTTACCAAACTGATGAGGAATATTGCCAAATTCCTGCATTTAGCAGACATCAGAGCCTCCCTCTATTTGGACGACTGGCTTTTAAGAGCTGCGTCAAGTCGTCGCTGTCTGGAGAATCTAAAATGTACTCTGGATCTGACCAAGGAATTGGGTCTCCTGGTCAATATGGAAAAGTCCCAACTCGTCCCATCCCAAACTATAGTATATCTAGGTATGGAGATTCAGAGTCAAGCTTTTCGGGCTTTTCCGTCGGCCCCCAGAATCAGTCAAGCCCAAGAATGCATCCAGAGCATGCTGAAGAAGAACCGATGTTCAGTCAGACAGTGGATGAGTCTGATAGGGACGCTTTCATCTCTGGACCAGTTCATCGCGTTAGGGAGACTCCACCTCCGACCCCTTCAGTATCACCTAGCTGCTCACTGGAGAAAGGACATGACGCTAGAAGCGGTCTCAGTTCCTATCTCCGAGAAGATGAAGTCTGCACTGACTTGGTGGAAGAACAACATTCTTCTCAGGGAAGGTCTGCCACTGGCTGTTCAGACCCCCAACCACCTTCTCTTCTCGGACGCATCGGACACGGGCTGGGGTGCGACACTGGACAGTCGGGAATGCTCGGGCACGTGGAATTCGGATCAAAGAGCACTGCACATCAACTGCAAGGAGCTACTGGCAGTTCATCTGGCCTTGAGAAGCTTCAAGTCCCTCCTTCTAGGCAAGGTGGTGGAGGTGAACTCCGACAACACCACAGCCTTGGCGTACATCTCCAAGCAAGGAGGGACTCATTCGATGACGTTGTTCGAGATCGCAAGGGACCTCCTCACCTGGTCAAGAGATCGAAACACATCTCTAGTAACGAGGTTCATTCAAGGCGACATGAATGTCATGGCAGACCGCCTCAGCCGGAAGGGTCAGATCATCCCAACAGAATGGACCCTTCACAAGAATGTTTGCAACAGACTATGGGCCTTGTGGGGTCAGCCCACCATAGATCTGTTCGCTACCTCGATGACCAAGAGGCTCCCAAATTATTGCTCACCGATTCCGGACCCAGCAGCAGTTCACATAGATGCCTTTCTTCTGGATTGGTCCCATCTAGACCTTTATGCGTTCCCCCCGTTCAAGATTGTCAACAAGGTACTGCAGAAGTTCGCCTCTCACGAAGGGACAAGGTTGACGTTGGTTGCTCCCCTCTGGCCCGCGAGAGAATGGTTCACCGAGGTACTGCAATGGCTAGTAGACGTTCCCAGGACTCTTCCTCTAAGAGTGGACCTTCTGCGTCAGCCGCATGTAAAGAAGGTACACCCAAGCCTCCACGCTCTTCGTCTGACTGCCTTCAGACTATCGAAAGACTCTTAAGAGCTAGAGGCTTTTCGAAGGAGGCAGCCAGAGCGATTGCCAGAGCAAGGAGGACATCCACTCTCAAGGTCTACCAGTCAAAATGGGAAGTCTTCCGAAGCTGGTGCAAGGCGAATTCAGTATCCTCAACCAGTACCTCTGTAACTCAGATAGCTGACTTCCTTTTACACCTAAGGAAAGTAAGATCCCTTTCAGCTCCTACGATCAAAGGTTACAGAAGCATGTTGGCAGCAGTCTTCCGCCACAGAGGCTTAGATCTTTCCAACAACAAAGATCTACAGGACCTCCTTAAGTCTTTTGAGACCTCGAAGGAGCGTCGGTTGGCCACACCAGGTTGGAACTTAGACGTGGTTTTAAGGTTCCTGATGTCAGCAAGGTTCGAACCGCTTCAATCAGCCTCTTTTAAAGATCTCACTTTGAAGACTCTTTTCCTCGTCTGCTTAGCAACAGCTAAAAGAGTCAGTGAGATACACGCCTTCAGCAGGAACATAGGATTTACATCTGAAACGGCTACATGCTCCTTACAGCTTGGTTTTTTAGCCAAAAACGAACTCCCTTCTCGTCCTTGGCCCAAATCGTTCGAGATTCCAAGTCTGTCCAGTTTGGTTGGAAACGAACAAGAGAGAGTCCTATGCCCAGTAAGAGCTTTTATGTACTATTTAAGACGTACGAAGCATTTACGAGGACAATCAGAAGCTTTATGGTGCTCTATTAAGAAACCTTCTTTACCGATGTCGAAGAACGCAGTGTCTTATTACATCAGACTTTTGATTAGAGAAGCTCATTCTCTTCTGAATGAGGAAGACCATGCTTTGCTGAAGGTAAGGACACATGAAGTTAGAGCTGTCGCAACTTCAGTGGCCTTCAAACAAAACAGATCTCTGCAGAGTGTAATGGATGCAACCTATTGGAGAAGCAAGTCAGTGTTCGCATCATTTTACCTTAAAGATGTCCAGTCTCTTTACGAGAACTGCTACACCCTGGGACCATTCGTAGCAGCGAGTGCAGTAGTAGGTGAGGGCTCAACCACTACATTCCCATAATCCCATAACCTTTTTTTAATCTTTCTCTTGAAATGTTTTTATTGTTGTTTTTGGGTTGTACGGAAGGCTAAGAAGCCTTTCGCATCCTGGTTGATTTGGCGGGTGGTCAAATTCTTTTCTTGAGAAGCGCCTAGATTAGAGGTTTTGATGAGGTCCTTTAGTATGGGTTGCAGCCCTTCATACTTCAGCACCTAGGAGTCGCTCAGCATCCTAAGAGGATCGCTAGGCTCAGTAAGGAAGACGTACTTAAAAAGGCAGAGTAATGGTTCAAGTCGACTTCCTTACCAGGTACTTATTTATTTTATGTTTGTTATTTTGAATAACTGCTAAAATGAAATACGGGATACTTAGCTTCTAATGTTAACATGTATGCTGGTCTCCACCCACCCCCCTGGGTGTGAATCAGCTACATGATCAACGGGTAAGATTAATATTGAAAAATGTTATTTTCCTTAGTAAAATAAATTTTTGAATATACTTACCCGGTGATCATGAATTAAAGGACCCACCCTTCCTCCCCAATAGAGACCCAGTGGACCGAGGAGAAAATTGGTTCTGTGTTGACAAGAAGTACTTGAGTACCTACTCGACAGATGGCGCTGTTGATGTACACCCCCACCTGTATAGCGATCGCTGGCGTATTCCGCCCGTAGGTTTTTTCTGTCGGGCAGCAGAGCTGCAGCTACATGATCACCGGGTAAGTATATTCAAAAATTTATTTCACTAATGAAAATAACATTTTTCAATATTAAACTTACCCGATAATCATGTAGCTGTCAACTCCGTTGCCCGACAGAATTCTACGGGAGGGATACGCCAGCTATCACTATACTAGAAGGGGGTGTACTCACAAGCGCCACCTGTGGCCAGGTACTACAGTACTTGTTGTTGACGCCACCTCACTTTTTCCTCTGTCGTGCTTCCGGCAAGACGTTCTTGGATACGCTTATGATTTTGGAGTATTGTTCACGGTTTGGTGAAGTATTTCTCTAAAATTTGCAGCTATTCGCTATACTGGAAACTTCTATATTAGCTTAGTTAGCTTTTGGAATTAATTTGATTAATTATGGTGACGAAGAGAGTATGAACTCTCTTTCACCTTTAAATGGCCGACCCTTCCCTTAGACGGAAGTGTTGGTGTCTAAGAGAGTATAGACTCTCTTTCTTAATTTTGCTTTACAAAAGTTATAGATTTATTTTATTTCTCTCCGCCTTTTATAGGCCTCTTCGATTAACTTCCTTTTATTATAAACTTATTAAAATTAATTTTTATATTTGTTTATATTCGACCTTTCCTAATAGTAGGCGGTCTTTTCTTGGTACCGAAGTTAATTAACATTGAGCCCGTCATTTCGGTTTTACCTGTTAACATATTTTGCTATTTTAATGTTTTTGAAAGAATTTCTTTGATAGTCTCGTACTGTTTTCAAAGTTGAACTAACGTTTTGTTTTGTCTCTGCAGTTGTTGACGTTCAGAACGTTCAACTTGCGCTCTATCGTCACGATAGAGAGAGAATTTTCACGGTGTCACGTTGCAGTAAGAGTAACCGTGTCTAGCGTTTTGTTCATTCTTTCTTAACTTAATGGTTTTAATTCTAATAAATTGGGAAATATTTCAGTTTTTTCCTTTAACAATAATATGTTTTAACGATATATATGATTGGGCTCTTCTCTCAGGTTCTAAGTCAAGAGAGAGAGAGAGAGAGAGAGAGAGAGAGAGAGATAGAGACGGAGGGAGAAAGAGGAGGATAAACGTTTCGTTCAAGCGAGTAACGTTGTTATCGTTTTTGCTCTTCTCCCTAGTCTCTTTAGGGGAAGAAGGTAAACGTTTCTAGAGTTTTTTCTTGTTCTCAAGCTTTATGCGGTGAGAGATTTTAAACGTAGTTTATTTGATCTAGTGTTTAGTCTCTTTCCAGCCACTGAATTATTTATCTTTTATTAGATTTTTCTGTTACATTGTAATTCTGTTTTCGCAATTACTAACTTTTGAGAAAGGATAGAATTGCGTGTTTCAGGTACAAACCACTTAAAGTTTCGAGTTCAGTGAAATAAGTGCAAACAGAAAATCAAAAGTGATAAGTGATTAGCGCAAAGTGTGTCAGTGTTGTGCGTGTGGGTACTTCTGTGCGTGCCAGTCGTCCTCCCAGTCCGGGACCTCTTGCAAGCTCCCAAGCCACAGGGGAGAAGCAATGTCGAAGGGCAAAAGGGTTCGGCAGGCCTTGATCGGCGCACAGAAGTATCCTCGGTGGTTGCGGGCGTGTCTTACAGAGACCGTCACTCCCACCCGCAGACGATTGAGCCCTTATTTTGCTCGTCTGCAGAAGAAATTTCGGGGAGAAAACGCTGGTCTCAGGTCTCAAGACCTCTTAAACGTAAAGTCCAGACCTATGCCAGACGTACGAAGTTAGAGTTCAACAACCCGGATGCAGTCATTGGGTTAGCTCTGACTCTCCTCAGTCATGAGGTGACTGCACACCTCCTAAGAGAGGTAAGGCGATGCCTCAACAGACCTCATCTTCTATTAAGGCTTTGCCTCAACAGACCTTATCGTCTGTTGATCCCAAGACGACTTTGCTGCAGTCCATGCAGTCGCAGCTTGCGGTCTTAATGCGTGAGTTTCAGGCTGAGAAGGTTACACCTCCTCCTGCGAACGCTCCGCCTCTCCGCAGTCCAGTCTGCCAGGCGTACGAAGTTGAGGTTCCTCAGGCTACCTTACCGCGTTCTGAGTTGCCAGTTACCAGCAGTGTGCAGCAACCTCCGCCTCCTCCTGCGAGAGCTCCGCCTCACCGCAGTCCAGTCTGCCAGGCGTACGAAGTTGAGGTTCCTCAGGCTTCCTTACCGCGTTCTGAGTTGCCAGTTACCAGCGTTGTGCAGCTACCTTAACCTTCCTTAAGGCAACCTCAGCAATGGGAGCAGGAGTCTTATGCCTTACTTCCTCCGCTTCCGCTTGCGGTTCCACCAGCGAGGCAACAATCTCTTGAGGTACGACAACCTCTTCCATCAATGAGGCAGCCACCTCAGCACTCGCTGCAGCGACCTCAACCCTCCTCAAGGCAAGAGTCTCAACTCCTTAGGCTAGCACCTCAGGAACCTCAACTCGCGAGACAAGAACTGCGTTCTGCGCAGCCGCTACCTCAACTCTCGCAGCTCACACCTCAGGAACCTTAACTCGTTCCTCAGGAACCTGCTTCTGCGCATCCGCAACCCTTACAGCAAGCGCAACTCTTGAGGCAGCAAGCTCATGCTATGAGTCAGCCACCTCAACGCATGCATCTGCCACTTTTTCCTCAACTTGAGCTTCTTCCCATTCAACTTGGGAATAACAAATGACAATAATAACACCTCATTACTTTCATAACTTGCATTTGTAATCATATACATGTATGCCTACACAAACTTTATGATAATGGAGGTTATTTGTATTACTTATATAAAAATATATATGTATTCCTTGCAATATATTTTTAACAAATCGCAAAATATGGCAAAAATACCCCATGCAAGCATGCATGTAGTAATGCAGTGTTGCCAACAGGGCGAGTTTCCCTTTCCTGAGGTGAAGTAGATTATAGTACATTTAGTGTAGCTTAATTCTACGATTATCATGCCGGCTATCAAATTCATCAACAAAACAGTTTAAATCAATTCCCTCGGCACGTGCACTTTCAATGGACGGTAATGCGATATTACTCACTCTAGCACTGGTCATGGAATTTCTGAGAAATGTTACACGCCATGCAACACGCTCTGCTTACCTTACAGCATGCTCTACATACAGCATGCTCTGCATACAGCATGCTCTGCATACAGCATGCTCTGCATACAGCATGCTCTGCATACACCATGCTCTGCATACAACATGCTCTGCATACCTTACCGCATGCTTCTCAGTCACACATCTTTGGTTGTTGCCAACTCACTAGACTGTCAAGCAGTTTCATAACGTTGCCTTCTAGTCTGCTGCTTTTGCACCAGTGAAACCCTCACTGAGAGAACTTAGCTTTTCTCGGATATGGTCCCTGTAGATGAGAAAGTGCTTTTCTCCCTCCTTCTGATATTCCCTTGAGGATTCTGTCATTTGGAGAGGAGCCTTTAGCTGCGTAGCCTCCTATGGACTTTTATTTAAGCATAACATGCTTCCAGGGAAGGTAATGGTTCCACTTCAGTCGCTAATCCCGTCTGTTACCACACCTGCTCCCATAGACCTTGAGCTGTGTTGCAAGACATGCAGTCCAAGCTTAGTCCTTGTTAGAGGATTTTTTGTTTACGGAGTCAGTGTGTCACTGGGAAGACGTTCAACAACCAGCAGAAGTGACTTGTTGTGACGCAGTGCGGCAACCTCAGCAACCCGATAAGGAGTTGTCTGTACGACCCAGACAGTCTAGACAGCTTCGGGTTGTCACTGTACTTCCTCGCTTCCCCATGGTTGACAGTTCACAGACTGTGCAGCAGTACCATGATCTTGTGTCCGGCTCCGTCAGACGACTGGCTTTTAAGAGCTCCCACAAGTCGTCGCTGTCTGGAGATTCTCAAATGGACTATGGATCTGACCAAGGAACTGGGCCTCCTGGTCAATTTTGAGGAGTCTCAGCTCGTCCCATC
The DNA here is from genome assembly GCF_036898095.1 of Palaemon carinicauda. NCBI lineage: Eukaryota > Metazoa > Arthropoda > Malacostraca > Decapoda > Palaemonidae > Palaemon > Palaemon carinicauda. Next base: position 133,928,154 of record NC_090737.1, read on the forward strand.
CCAGACCATTGTCTCCCTGGGTATGGATCTTCAGAGTCGAGCTTTTCGGGCTTTTCCGTCGGCCCCAAGGATCTTCCAAGCCCTAGAATGCATCCAGAGCATGCTGAGAAGGAACCGATGCTCAGTCAGGTAGTGGATGAGTCTAACAGGGACACTTTCATCGCTGGCCCTGTTCATCGTGTTAGGGAGACTCCACCTCCCCCCCCTTCAGTATCATCTAGCTGCTCACTGGATAAAGGACATGACGCTAGAGACGGTCTCAGTTCCTGTTTCCGAAGAGAGGAGGTCTTCTCTCGCGTGGTGTAAGAACAGCTTTCTTCTCAAGGAAGTCTACCTTTGGCTGTTCAGAAACCCGACCGCCGTCTCCTCTCGGACGCATCAGACACGGGCTGGGGTGCGACTTTGGACGGACAAGAATGCTCGGGAACATGGAATCAGGAGCAAAGGACACTTCACATTAATTGCAAGGAGTTGTTGGCGGTTATTCTGGCCTTGATAAGCTTCAAGTCCCTCCAGCTTAACAAAGTGGTGGAGGTGGACTCTGACAACACCACAGCCCTGGCTTACATCTTCAAGCAGGGAGGGACTCTTTCGTGGAAGTTGTTCTAGATCGCAAGGGACCTCCTCATCTGGTCTAAAGATCGAAAGCTCACGCTGGTAACGAGGTTCATTCAGGGCAATATGAATGTCATGGCAGATCACCTCAGCCGGAAGGGTCAGGTCATCCCCACAGAGTGGACCCTTCTCAAGAATGTTTGCAGCAGACTTTGGGCCTGTGGGGTCAGCCAACCATAGATCTGTTCGCTACCTCGATAACCTAGAGACTCCTGTTGTATTGTTCTCCGATTCCAGACCCAGCAGCAGTTCACGTGGATGCTTTTCTGCTGGATTGGTTCCATCTCGACCTGTATGCATTCCCGCCGTTCAAGATTGTCAACAGGGTACTTCAGAAGTTCTCCTCTCGCAAAGGGACACGGCTGACGTTGGTTGGCTCCGCTCTGGCCCGCGAGAGAATGGTTCTTAGAGGTACTGCAATGGCTGGTCGACATTCCCAGGACTCTTCCTCTAGGAGTGAACCTTCTACGTCTACCTCACGTAAAAAAGGTACACCCAATCCTCCACGCTCTTCGTCTGACTGCCTTCAGACTTTCGAAAGACTCTCAAGAGCTAGGGGCTTTTCGAAGGAGGCAGCCAGAACGATTGCCAAAGCAAGGAGAACATCCACTCTCAGAATCTATCAGTCTCAAGGGGAAGTCTTCCGTAGCTGGTACAAGACCAATGCAGTTTCCTCAACCAGTACCACTGTAACCCAGATTGCTGACTTCCTGTTATATCTAAGGAAAGTAAGATCCCTTTCAGCTCCTACGATCAAGGGTTACAGAAGTATGTTGGCAGCGGTTTTCCGCCACAGAGGCTTGGATCTTTCCACCAACAAAGATCTACAGGACCTCCATAGGTCTTTTAGGACCTCAAAGGAACGTCGGTTGTCCACTCCAGGCTGGAATCTAGACGTGGTCCTAAGGTTCCTTATGTCATCAAGATTTGAACCTCTCCAATCAGCCTCTTTTTAGGACCTCACATTAAAAACTCTTTTCCTCGTGTGCTTGACAACAGCTAAAAGAGTAAGTGAGATCCACGCCTTCAGCAGGATCATTGTTTTCACATCTGAAACGGCTACATGTTCCTTGCAGCTCGGTTTTTGCTAAACGAGCTTCCTTCACGTCCTTGGCCTAAGTCGTTCGAGATCCCAAGCCTGTCCAACTTGGTGGGGAATGAACTGGAGAGAGTACTTTGCCCAGTTAGAGCTCTTAGGTACTATCTAAAAAGGTCTTAACCTTTACAAGGACAATCAGAAGCCTTATAGTGTGCTATCAAGAAACCTTCTTTTCCAAGTTCTAAGAACTCAGTTTCTTACTATTCAGGCTTCTGATTAGAGAAACACATTCTCATCTGAAGGAAGAAGACCTTGCTTTGCTGAAGGTAAGGACACATGAAGTGGGAGCTGTGGGTACTTCAGTGGCCTTCAAACAGAGCCATTCTCTGCAGAGTGTTATGGATGCAACCTATTGGAGAAGCAAGTCAGTGTTTGCATCATTCTATCTCAAAGATGTCCAGTCTCTTTACGAGTACTGCTACACCCTGGGACCATTCGTAGCAACGAATGCAGTAGTAGGCGAGGGCTCAGCCACTACATTCCCATAATCCCATAACCTTTTAACCTTTCTCTTGAATACTTTTTATGGGTTGTACGGTCGGCTAAGAAGCCTTCCACATCCTTGTTGATTTGGCGGGTGGTCAATTCTTTCTTGAGAAGCGCCGAGGTTAAAGGTTGTGATGAGGTCCTTTAGTATGGGTTGCAGCCCTGTATACTTTAGCACCTTTGAGTTGATTCAGCCTTCCAAGAGGAACGCTGCGCTCAGTAAGGAAGACGATCTTATTAAAGGCGGAGTAACGGTTCAAGTCGACTTCCTTACCAGGTACTTATTATTTCATTGTTATTGTGGATAACTGATTATATGAAATACGGGATACTTAGCTATCCTTTAGTCTTGTACACTGGTTTTTCACCCACCCCCCTGGGTGTGAATCAGCTACATGATTATCGGGTAAGTTTAATATTGAAAAATGTTATTTTCATTAGTAAAATAAATTTTTGAATATACTTACCCGATAATCATGATTTAATTGACCCACCCTTCCTCCCCATAGAGAACCAGTGGACCGAGGAAAAAGTGAGGTGGCGTCAACAACAAGTACTGTAGTACCTGGCCACAGGTGGCGCTTGTGAGTACACCCCCTTCTAGTATAGTGATAGCTGGCGTATCCCTCCCGTAGAATTCTGTCGGGCAACGGAGTTGACAGCTACATGATTATCGGGTAAGTATATTCAAAAATTTATTTTACTAATGAAAATAACATTTTTCGACACGCGAAGTACAATTCGAACACGTTCCTACTCTACACCCGAATTTTTTTTTCGACACCCGAAGTAAACAATACTCATATGCGTAGTCGGTGCTCATAGCGCCTGATGTGTTTTTTATTTCCGCCAATAGAAGGCAGCACTTCAACCTCGGAGGGACCCTCAATTAGCGTGGCTTGGGTCAGTCCTCTGTTCTCGTTGGCTTTATGTGGTTGTGCCCTGTGCGTTCTGCTATTAATTGTGTTTTAATCGTGATTTTTTACATTCATCCTTTTACGGTATTTTACGAAAATCATGGGTCCTAAAAGGCTTAGTTTCGCAAGTGGTAGTGGTAGTGGTGAGAAAAGGAATAAGGGAATGCTTTCTTTAGAAGTAAAGCAAGGAATTATTGAAAAGCATGAGCGTGGCGTCCGTATGAGTGAACTTGCAATAAGTTCCGTGCAAATAAAAGAGGTGTTCGGAAAATATCAAGACGTGGTCGACTTCATCGACAAATACCATCCAAAGAAATTGCAGGTTTGTCGTGTAGCTGCGCAGTTTGATGATGTTTCCCTAACTTATTTTCGAAACATTCTGAAAAGCTGTACCAAGCAACTTTCTATCGATAGCTTCTTTAAAAAAACTACGAAGCGAACTCGTGATGAAGAGGAAGGAAGTGGTTCAAAGAAAACAGCAAAGAGTGAAGAGAAAAAAATTCAATCAATTGTAAGTGTAGAGAGTGAAAGTGATTAAAATTAATCATCAAAAAGAAAAAAAGAAAATGTAAAAAAAAATATAAATTATGAAAAAAAAAAAGCTAAGTTGTGTTAAAGTTCACTTAGTGTAAGTTAGAATAAGTTACGGTAGTGTACGTTTATCGAAGTTAACCTCTCTACCTCCTCGCCGCCCATCCGTCTCCTCTCTGCGTAGCAAGACTAACAACACCTGCGCTGGAGTTTCTAAGGTAAAGTGACGCTAAAAACCCGTTTCTTATTTATCATTTTTTGCTAATTCTTCTTATTTACATGTCTATTCTTCTTATTTACATGTCTATTATCTAATTTAGTGTTCATTATTCTCATGGGAAAATTATGTGTAGTAGTTTATTAAGAAGTTATCATAGGTTTTTGGGCTCAACCACGGATTAATCCTATTTCAATGTATTCTTATGGGAAAATTCGTTTCGACAACCGAACATTTTCTACATCCGAAGTTGGTTCTGGAACGGATTAAATTCGTATGTAGAGGTTCCACTGTACTGTAATTGTGTTTGTGTTGCATCTATATACTTTTACACCCAAAGTAATATGCAAAATGCTATTATTCAAATTTAGTGTTCTAAGAGTTTAGATTATATTACTTTTATTTAGCGTGAAGTAGGAGATGATGAATGGAGACGTATTGATTTAAAAGCTTTAGATAGAGACGACTGGCGAAATCTAACCAAGGCCCCTTGCGTCAATAGGCGTAGGAGGAGATGATGATGATAACTTTAATAGGTTATTTTATTTACTCAACAAAAAAATAATAATTCATGTATAATTTTTCTTACGGGGTTAAGCTAATATAACCACCGTTGAATTTTAAGGGTTTAAATGGGTCGAGTTAGTCTAATGCTGTTCCCGTTTATTTATATGGTTTACAGTACTCATAATTTCTCAATGAGCTGAATGATTAAAGTTTCCTCATTAATCTTTCTAAGCTTATTATCACTTGACGTAATTTTTCCTTTCAGGTTCAAGGAGAGGATTGTTCGTCCTATATTGAAGAATCATTTTCAGCGTGATGAGTTTCTCGGAAGAATTAACGAGATCGTTTACTTCGTTCCATTCTCACGGTCTGAACTTTTAAAACTTGTAAGGATGGAGCTTGATCGATGGGTTAAGCAAGTAAGTACAGTATAACTGTTCTGGCATATATATAACTATGGATTCATTACGCTATATACTTCAAGGCACAAGTTAGATTGACAGATAGGTTAAAAACTGAGTGTTCTAGAGTGAATTTGTTTGCCTAGCATTAGTAGATAATAAGGATACTATTAATAGACAGTGCTAGGTAAGCAACAGCCTAATGTTTCCTGATGTTCATCTTCAATTTTTCTTTAGTGCTTGCAGTGTAAAGACGTGGATGGAATAGTTCAATTGAGTGGTGGATTTCCTCTACTGTATTTATTTTTTTTTTCTTTTTGCTGTTCTTTTTCAGTGAAAATAAAGTGATGTGAGGATGATATTAATATTTTAAGGTAGATCCTCTTATTTACTTAAATTGAATACAAGTCTGTTAAAGAGTCCAGGCTAAATTAGCCTCTGTTGAACCTAACTCCAACATAATGATTTTTGCACCTAATGGAGTCTACTCATTTGTGGAAATGAGTTAAATTGTCATCCTTTAATAAATTTTATTTGGGTTTATTTCTATGCAGAACAAACGTTCATTCTTTCTTATGGGTATCTTTTACCTACAGCTGGCACCGTCTAATGAAAAACAATGCTCCGAAGGAACTGTAAAGGGCTCCTGCCTAGTCAGTTGAGCAGAGCAGTGTATTCTTTTTTCAACCTTTGAGCCATTCGGGTGTGTACTATTGCGCTCCTGGCTCTCAAAGGGGACTCCGTTCTCTGTCCATAAGATGTGTTTTATTGTACAGTATTGTTGTGTATGTTCCTTAGTTTTGAAGATGTTAAGTGAAAGCATAAAATGCTGATGTGTTTTGGCAAAAGCATGTTTATTTTCTAATCTTCCATGGACCCTTGCAAGCTTTTTACTCTTTGCCGATTGCTTGTTTGTAAGTGTCCCGTTATAATGAGAGATTTACAAAGGACAAGAAGAGAGGGAAGAAAACTTTTCTATCATAGAGGGGGTAGCGGAAAGTAAATACTGCTGATGTTGTCATTGGCTAATATGCAAGAAGCTTGGGTGATTGATGAATTATCTCTTGGCATGTGGTCTAGTGCTGAGGTCAGAAATAGGAAGGGAATATGCTCCTTCTCTTCTCAATCCAGCATCTCTTCGTCTTCATTCTTTTCTGCTTCTCCTCCACCCAAGAAGAAGAGCAATTAGGAGTAGTAGTCATGCAGCAAAACCAGTCGTCAGAAGTCACGGCGGCCTCACTGTAACAATAAGTACCTCTTGGGTTCTCACTACAGAACCTCTGAGATACTGGCTTCTTGCAATGGTTCTTGTGCCTCTCTTGAGGTCTAGAAAGTCATAGTTCTCTGATGTACCAGGTTCCTATAATTGGGCAGGGGTTGAAAACTTGCATTCGCCTCCTTGCTTCCAGTGTTAGAATGATGGTGCTCCATTCTCCCCATCTCATGATACTTTGTTGTTATGGGAGGAGACAGCTAGAACTGTTGATATCTCCTGTTGTTAAGTCAGGATCCCAGAAAACCTCAAATCAATCAATCTATCAATCAATCCTATCGTTAAGCACATGAGACCCCTGTCAATGTTCTGTAGCATGAAGGCTCTCCTCCTAAAGGTGGATCGTCCATATAGCGAGAGATAGTAAACAAATGTTCCTGCACTGATTCTTCAATACAATGGACTCCCAACCTGAATAGCTTAGGTATCAAGCAAACTGCCAAAGTCTTTTGAGGGGTTGGACTCTGGAGTGATGACCTTAGCTCTATCTACCCGAAAAGCGGCTCTCCACCAAAGCCATTAATTAGCGTAACTAGTTTGTTCTTAACTTGGGTACAACACTTGTACTCTGGAGCAATTCCTTATGCCATCTCTAACACCTCTTGATATTCTATTTCTTATGTAAGCATCACTCACTTCTGTATCCTGCAAATTTGGCAGTTTATATAACCATCTCAAAGACATGCACAACATGGCTGTAGGTCATCAGGTAGGAGTAGAGTGTTTCAAGTATCTAATCTTAGTAATCTTAGCATAACTCCTGAGTAGTGCCTGCATAGATGCATGGCACAATACCCAGCATTCTTTTGCCCGGGCCTTTATCTGTGTCGTATTCAGACATGGTCCCTTGCAAGCAAGAACCCTACTTCCAGGTATTTTGGAGCTGAGAATATTAAAGTTAAAGTTAAAGTTCGGGTTTTAGGTCTCCACTGAGACGATTTACATCGTCCTCCTCGGGCGACCATTAGCCAGCAGGGACTATCTCTAGTCCCCTCTAACCTCCCCCCAGGCGCCACCCTGGGAGTACCCCCCGGTAGAAGGTCTCACGGTATTCGCGTTCCTGGCGGGGACCGAACTCGGGACCTCTGCAATAGAAATCCGCGACGCTACCAACCTTGCCATCCGAATTAGCTTTTGTTTGATTTGGTCAGTGTCTATACCTTTAGACTTTTATTCACAATCACCCTCTCCCTATTTGCGTTTGTTAAGGAAATTCCGTAATTTTAATGTGTTAGCCATTCCATGTACAGTGGTGTATCTTATTGGAGAGCTTAAGCATAAGAAACTAAGCTTCCGCACTCGTTCTATCCTCCAGGGGATAAAGTGCTATTAGAATTTTTATGATACTCAAGTGTCCTAGTGTTTTAGTTGCTACTTGTACCAGTATGCTGGGTCCAGTCCGTATCGTTGGTCTTCTTGTCTTGGCATGACATGTTAATTTAAGAAGTGCTCAGCTTTATAACTTTTGTTCGTGTGGTGTTCATTTTTGGGAATCTTCAAGGCTAATATTTATTTTGCTGTTGGTTGGTACTTTTACATCATTAGTGTTGTGTTTGGCTATTTCTTTATGTATGATTATGATTTTGACATCAGGACGTGAAAAGTGTTTAAATGATATTAGAAACGTTTGATGTAGTAGTTCTCTAGCCTATGATTCTAGAAAGAAGATCCTTGTCCTTTTTGCAACCTCACAATTCCACCAAAGCAAAGTAACAGAGATTTAGATTACTGGCATAAGCCTTTTAAGGCACTACAGTTAACTAATTCCTAGTCTCCTGAGGGTGTATTGTTTACTATCCGTAATAAGATAACCACCATCTCACCGTACACATCAATGTGTGAATCGGCATAATGATAAAAGATTTAAGAGTCATTGAAATGAAGAAAATTTCTATAATTGAATTTATTTCAATACTTAGCTGAGGTTCAATATTATCCCACCTTCCTCCCAACATCTACAGTTATTAGGCACAAATCAGAGATGGAGATGATATTTTCTGACTTAACCGTCTTCTTCTTCGTCTATTAGCGGGCTTTTTTTCCCATGCTGACCTGCCTACCGACACTTATTGGTGTTTACTATTCTCTACAAGGACTAGCAAAACCAATTTTACTTTAGAAAACTTTTGTTTCTAATCTATCTGTTGAACTAGCGTGGCCTCAAAACATACAACCTAATGAGTACTGTTCTGGATAAGTATTGAAATGATGACAAAAATCTATGAATTTGGCTGTAGTGATTTTAGCTGGCTTCTTTTCAAATACAGTACCATATTTTGTTATGAAATATTGAAATGTATCTAAAACAATAATTTTTGTTCTTCTGAAACCAAATTAGGTAACTTTTGTGTATTTTTCCTTTTAGAAAGATTTGTAAATTAAAGGGAAATTTTATCTTGTTAACTAAAGATTTGTGAATTAAAGGAAAACTTACCCTGTTAATTGTCCCAATTCTGAAAACGATAATTGACCTTAACTTTCCAGGCACATGAAAAGCACAACATCGAATTGAAGTGGGATCCTGTTATTCTTGATGTATTAGCTGATGGGTACAATGTTTATTATGGAGCAAGGTCTATTAAACATGAGGTAAGTGTTCCTTTATTGATTTTATTTAGGCAGATAAGTTTTCTTAAAAGCCCCTATGTAGTGAATTTTTGTACTCGAGATATGTCGTTCCTGATGGCTGTTCCTCCAGGCAGCTTTTTACTTAGGATATGTCTGCGAGTGATGTCCATCCATATACCAAAGGCACTTCCCCCAATTTTGGGGGGTAGCCGACATCAACAAGAACAAAACAAAAAAGGGGACCTCTACTCTCTATGTTCCTCCAGCCTAACCAGGGACTCAGCCGAGTTCAGCTGGTACTGCTAGGGTGCCACAGCCCACCCTCCCCCGTTATCCACCACAGATGAAGCTTCATAACGCTGAATCCCCTACTGCTGCTACATCCGCGGTCATCCAAGGCACCGGAGGAAGCAGCAGGGCCTACCGGAACTGCGTCACAATTGCTCGTCATTCATTCCTATTTCTAGCATGCTCTCTTGCCTCTCTCACATCTATCTTCCTACCACCCAGAGCTTTCTTCACTCCGTCCATCCACCCAAACCTTGGCCTTCCTCTTGTACTTCTCTCATCATATCTTGCATTCATCACCTTCTCTAGCAGACAGCCATTTTCCATTCTCTCAACATGGCCAAACCACCTCAACACATTCTTATCCACTCTAGCTGCTAACTCATTTCTTACACCCGTTCTCACCCTCACTTTTTCGTTCCTAACCCAATCTACTCGAGATACACCAGCCATACTCCGTAGACACTTCATTTCAAACACATTCAATTTCTGTCTCTCTGTCACTTTCATTCCCCACAACTCCGATCCATACATCACAGTTGGTACAATCACTTTCTCATACAGAACTCTCTTTACATTCATACCTAACCCTCTATTTTTTACTACTCCCTTAACTGCCCCCAACATTTTGCATCCTTCATTCACTCTCTGATGTACATCTACTTCCACTCCACCATTTGCTGCAACAACAGACCCCAAGTACTTAAACTGATCCACCTCCTCGAGTAACTCTCCATTCAACATGACATTCAACCTCGCACCACCTTCCCTTCTCATACATCTCATAACCTTACTCTTACCCACATTAACTCTCAACTTCCTTCTCTCACACACCCTTCCAAATTCTGTCACTAATCAGCCAAGCTTCTCTTCCGTGTCTGCAACCAGTACAGTATCATCCGCAAGCAACAACTGATTTACCATTCATTCATGGTCATTCTCGTCTACCAGTTTCAATCCTCATCCAAGCATTCTAGCATTCACCTCTCTCACCACTCCATCAACATACAAGTTAAACAACCACGGCGACATCACACATCCCTATCTCAGCCCCAATCTCACCGGAAACCAATCGCTCACTTCATTTCCTATCCTAACACATGCTTTACTACCTTTGTAGAAACTTTTCACTGCTTGCAACAACCTTCCACCAACTCCATATAATCTCATCACATTCCACATTGCTTCCTTATCAATTCTATCATACGCTTTTTCCAGATCCATAAACGCAACATACACCTCCTTACCTTTTGCTAAATATTTCTCGCATATCTGCCTAACTGTAAAAATCTGATTCATACAACCCCTACCTCTTCTGAAACCACCCTGTACTTCTAAGATTGCATTTTCTGTTTTATCCATAATCCTATTAATCAGTACTCTACCGTACACTTTTCCAACTACACTCAACAAACTAATACCCCTTGCATTACAACACTCATGCACGTCTCCTTTACTCTTATATAGTGGTACAATACACTCACAAACCCAATCTACTGGTACCATTGACAACACAAAACACATATTAAACAATCTCACCAACCATTTAAGTACAGTCACACCTCCTTCCTTCAATATCTCGGCTCTCACACCATCCATACCAGATGTTTTTCCTACTCTTGTTTCATCTAGTGCTCTCCTCACTTCCTCTCTTGTAATCTCTGTCTCACTCTCATCTCCCATCACCGGCACCTTAACACCTGCAACAGCAATTATATTTGCCTCCCTTTTATCCTCAACATTCAGTAAGCTTTCAAAATATTCCGCCCACCTTTTCCTTGCCTCCTCTCCTTTTAACAACCTTCTATTTCCATCTTTCACTGTCTCTTCAATTCTCGAACCAGCCTTCCTTACTCTCTTCACTTCTTTCCAAAACTTCTTCTTATTCTCTTCATATGAATGACCCAATCCCTGACCCCACCTCAGGTCAGCTGCCCTCTTTGCCTCACTTACCTTGCGCTTTACTTCCACATTTTTCTCTCTATATCTTTCTTACTTCTCTAAACTATTACTCTGCAGCCATTCTTCAAAAGCCCTCTTTTTCTCTTCCACTTTTACCTTCACTTCTTCATTCCACCATTCACTGCCCTTCCTCATGCTGCCTCTAACAAACTTCTTGCCTCACATCACTTGCAATCCCAACAAAATTTTCTTTTACTAACTTCCACTTCTCTAAATTACCAGTTTCTGTTACTTTCACTTTGTCATATGCCATTTTCAACCTTCTTGATATTTACTTTTTACCCCTGGTTTTATTAGCTCTTCAACCCTCACTAGCTCCCTTTTACATCCACCTACTCTATTCCTCCACTCTTTTGCTACAACTAATTTTCCTTCCACCAAAAAGTACTTTATAATTTTTGCTTAATTGCCTTGGAGGTAGAAGTCATAGTAACTAAACTTGCTACTGTATTGATAGTCAAGTAATAAGTGAATCTTTTCATTCTAATCAAATTCTTGTTGTGAGTGAATTTTGCACCAGTGATCGTTCACCATCATTCACTTCTCATCACATGCACACACACATGTATGAAAGCAGCAACTTTTCAAGTTTTGTTTTGTTGGTAGCGTTAATGAAGGCAAGATGCCTTTGCATTTAGAAGGTTTTTTGGTTCAAAGCTTCTTTGCACATTCATGTTGGACACCATATCAAGAAAGTCGAATGAACACAGAATATCTTCAGTGCTAGAGTTATCCGTATCAAATATTGTAGTTGATACTTTATCATCTTCCACTTAATTGTCCTTTGTCAGGCCTTCTCCTTCATGAGGCTCAATACTACACAGTGTTCTAGAAGTTTTATTAAGACTATGACTAAGTCATGGAATGGTGTTCCTAATCGGGTAGTTGAATTGGTAGAACTTCAAAAATTCATACTTGCTACAAATGTTATTTTGAACTGGCAGACATGAGTCATTTTATAGTTTATATATGAAATATGTTTTAATGTTACTGTTCTTAAAATATTTTAATTGTTTGTTACTTTTCATTTAGTTTATATATTTCATTATTTCCTTTTCCTTACTGGGCTATTTTTCCATGTTGGAGCCTTTAAGCTTATAGCATCCTGCTTTTCCAACTAGGGTTGTAGCTTAGCTAGTATTAATATTAATAATAATAATGAGGAGGAGAAGGGTTAGAAACAGTGCTAAAGGGGCTAACTACTTATTTTTTAGGGGATAAATGACAATACAATCACATTGGCTATTGGACGTCATTAATATGGGTCCCTGGCACAAATAGCTATCCAGAGAGGACTTGGATTATATATCTTTCATTGGAGACCCTACTGTATGAGAATGCATCATTACACCTCACCTTAAGTCAGCCTTGTAGAGTGACCCCAGTAGCAAATAATGCATTGTGTAGCCATGGTTTACCAAACATTTAGTACTTCATCTTTCCTTTTTCATGAGTGTGATAAACTTTATCATGTTATAAGCATATCTCAGGGTAACTTTTGATAGAAAAGACAGCCCTACCATCAGATTTTCCCTAAATTGATCTCTTGCCTTTGGAAAATTAAGAGGGATTATTAAGCTTAGATTCCATAAACGTTTGGAAATTGTGGGGAAGGAGGATTTTCTAGGTTTTGTGTTTCTCTTCCTGGTTAAATAGAAAAGTGATGAACGGTGGAATAGAAATGTTCAAGTTGTGTTAATAAGTGGATAAAACATTAGATCAATGGATAACAGTGTAATGCTATTCAAATAACTTTATCCCTTAGGTAATCTTTGTATGGCAATATGATTACAGAAAGCAATTAGGTCTGTACTTAAGAAATAAAAATATTTTGTCTGTTCATATGAAACCCAAGAAGATTATCTAAATTGAAAAATGGATTCCTGAACCGAGTCTTACCCGTAGGTTGAACGTCGTCTTGTCAACCAGCTTGCCCTGGCCTACGAAAGTGGTCACATTACTGCAGGCTGCACAGTTTACGTCTATACGGACCTACCCAAGACTGAGGATGAGAAGGCCAAGCTGCAGGATTCCCCCTCTCCCATAAAGATAAGGGTCAAAAGGAAAGGAACGGATAATTTCATGGAAGTTGATCCCGACGAGTATTTGAAACAACGATGACCATTGAGTTTGGTCATTTATTGGCAGGGAGCAATTTTCCGTAGTCTGTGTTTTGTTAGATTTGTTGTATCTAATCTGATGGATGATAATCATGACCTCTGAAATTACATCCAACCATAATCACTCGACGTGCAATAGACCAAAAATGTCTTCAGAATATTTAGAGGATTTATTTTACTTCTGAAAGGAATATGTATTAGATAAACACAATCTCGTTTAAGTTATTAAAATTTTATTTATAGAAAAAATCTTTCATTCAATCATTTGATATCTGTAATCATTCCTAAAAAGAGAGTTTGATTTTAAATTTCTTGATACTGTATAGGCCTAAGTCATCAGCTATGGTCTTGTTAAATTGAAATTTACTTTAGTAAGATGTATATTTTGGCATTTCATGCATTAATGTCATGCTTTAGAAATTTATATGATCAACAAACTGATACAGTACCATAATTGAAGGCTTAATAGAAAATAAAATCCTTTTCTTTGATGTTAATAATTATTATGGATATTTGTTACTTTATATTTACTTTATCATTTTTTTTTTTCATTGTTGAATATTATATTAATGTTGTAACCCAATTAGGGAATAATGAATACTACAAACTCAATGAATCCAAGGAAAAAGCTCAGTGTGGAAAAAGGAATTCTGACAAAGGAAAAATTTATTTTTGGAAGGTGCTGCGTGATCTCCAAGGACTTAACTATTTAAGGGTAGAACAGGGAGTCCAATACGCCCTGATTACCAAAGACATTTTTATTCCCGTACTCTATGGCCAGTGTAACAATGTGCAGAACAAAGACGCATTGAGTATAGGGTAGACCTGCAAGTTCAGGCACATTAGAACTTACCACAGCACCTTCAAATCTTTGCGTCATATGCCACATGTGATGTCACACACAGCGTATTAGACAAGAACCATTGTTCTAGTTCTCGGCCCCACACCTACATCATCAAGAGGCCCCAACATCCATTCTCGCTTCTTCAACCTTTTAAGGTGAACTTGTGGTGCGGCTGTATTATGAAGCATTAACCAAGCACATACAGAATTAATATACTGTACTAAACTATAAGAGAGAAAAAAACAATCAAGGTAAAATAAGTAATGAAATGATGCATGAATCTGCTCTATAAAGTCTTTTGCATGAATATAACTTTTGAAAGTTCCAATGATTCTACTACCTGGTTTAGGAAATTATATCATGGTTTGATCATAGCTGGAACATTGACTTCTAGAACATTATGTAGGACTGATCCTTGCATAAAATTAAGTCTCACACCATTCATGGTTCCTCATAAACCACGACCATAGCCAGTTCAAGAAAGCACACCTTCACAGGGTTTTACTTAAATTAGGACTTCAGAGAGTTTGAAATATTCCAGTCCTATCCAAGAATTTATTTAAACCTGTCACTTTAGCAAGCTTAAGAAAATGAATTTTTAATTATGGCGCTACAAAAATCGGGACTTTAGTGGAGGGTAAAGCATTAAATCGTACAGTAATTTCACCATTCAGTAGAATGGCCATGTATCGGGCCTTATCATAGACAGATTTAACTATCCACCCCTTATTTGAGCGTTATATCTTCCACCAGTAATTGGTAACATTGTTCTAGGAGTTTAAAATGCCATTTTGACTTGTGTATCCCCAGTGTAGAACTGTGGAATTATGAATGTTAATACTGTATTATTTTAATTCTTCAGTTATCTAGGAAAACCTTAGTCATGTGGCTGTCCCAATTAATTGGCTTTTGAATGAGTAGTAAGATTGGTGCAAGAAAAGCTGGTCAGGGATGCAATGTGGACAAGAAGTAGTGAACAAAATGTAATACAGAGTACAATGCCCTTCACATAAATGGCAAACATTCCTTTTTGATAAGCCAAAATGCAAAATTATTCAAAGCTTTAGTGTGATGTTGTTACTCTTTTTGGTATTTGTCTTGAACTATGCTACAGAATTTTCAGTAAACTCATGATCAAACCCCCAGAACTTGAACAATTTAGTGATCAAACAAACTTTTTTGAAAATGTTTTGCCCCAAAGATCGAATAAAGATTTGGAGGTCAAGCGACAAGATAGAATCTGCATGGAATGAGACAAAGGATACTGAACCAGTCTACTTGTAGTTTTGAACCACAAAATATTGTTTTATTAACTTTTTTGTTAATTTTATTTTGTTTTGGTTTTTTCTGTTTACCCATACACAATGGCAACAGATGACCTGTCTTCAGAGTGGGATGAGGAGGAAAGTATCCTACTCCTAGTTCAAGCATCCTACTCTTAGTTTAAGGACCCTACACCTAGCTCAAGGATCCTACTCGTGGTTCAAGGATCCTACTCCTTGTTTAAGGATCCTACACCTAGTTCAAGGATCCTACTCCTAGTTCAGGGATCCTTCTCATATTTTAGGGATCCTACTCCTAATTCAGGGATCCAAATCCTAGTTCAGAGATCCTACAATGTATGGAATTGATGGAAAAATTTGCGAAGTTTAACAGCTTTGTAGAATGAATATCATCTTGGTAAGGCTGTAGACAGCAAAGCAGACAATTTATAAAATCAAAATGCATAGAGATATTTCAGAAACCTCTAAATTAAAGACAAAATCAATCCTCTTTTGATCGGATATTATTGAAAAGGTCCTCAAGTCAATCAAAGATACTGCCAGGAAAAAGGCAAAGTAAAGAAAGAACCCCAGAATGGCAGACAATGTTTTTATAGAGAGGCACTTCCTTTCCTAGCAACACTTAACACCACCTCTTCCTCCCTTCCTCACTACTGTCCACTCAAGCCATCAACTCTTCATACTCCTGGTAAAGTGAAGTTCAGTGTTAGTTTAGTCCAAATTTATTAATATGTTCTATTAACTATAACCTTTGTTTCATGTATTTGGTATGCTAGTTGTACTGTAATTTACTGGTAAAATGTCCCATAATAGGCTCATCCTTGAGTGGGGAGCCAATTAATTCCATATTCAATTAATCTAATGGGACAAATTGATTTGGTTTTCGAACACAGTTTTGAAACAAATTATACTTTATCTCCAAAGTATTGGTGTACTTTGCAGTCAAGGGTCATTTAAAAAAAAAAAACTTCAATCATTTTTAAAAGGTTGACAAGGTATTCCAAAAAGACTGCTATGTTATCCTAATCACTGTACATTAAATCATTCCTCTTTTTAATTTAGTGTTGCATTTTTATGGTTGAGTGGAAATTGTGTAATACTGTAATGTGCATAGGGTTTAACAGGTAAAGATGACCTCCGTTATAAACTGATGCCAGATCGCTGTGCTCTCTAAGGTCCTAAAAAGGGATTTTGACGAAGGAAAAATCTATTTCTGGGGAGAGACCTGTGACGCCCGGCGAAAAAGGTGAGCGCGAGTGGTAGGTGTCGGTAGGGTAACCCAACTGTATTCTCTAGGGCCTGTCACGGCCCTCCCCCTTTTGATGAAGGGATTATCTAAATGGAAGACAGCCTGTGAATAGTGTTTTACAAACGCCCTTGTTAGATATACGACACCAACAAGGTGCTCGCGCGAGGGTTGTAACCTCTGCATTCCATGCTTTTAATTTTCTCTGGTATATTTGGAAGATTTATATCAGAAAAAGTACAAAGAAGGACTTTTTCGCCGGCCGTCACAGGTCGACCCAGAAAAGACTAATTGCTATGTTACCATATTGATATTGTATGTCAAATCTATAAATTTTCAATATTAATCTTACCCGATAATCATGTAGCTGTCAACTCCGTTGCCCGACAGAATTCTACGGACGGGATACGCCAGCGATCGCTATACAAGAGGGGGGTGTACTCACCAGCGCCATCTGTGGTCAGGTACTCCAGTACTTCTTGACAACACCACCTCAATTTTTCCTCTGTCGTGCTTCCGGCAAGACCTACATGGATACGCTTATGATTTTGGAGTCTTTGTTCACGGTTTTGGTGAAGTATTGCTCTGAGATTTCAGCTTTCGCTATACAGGAAGCTTTTCCCTTAGCTTAGATAGCTTTTGGATTGATTTTGATCTTAGATAACGATCTTTGCTTTATTTTGGAATCCCCCCTTGACTGTTCTCTGATTCAAGATGTCCGACCATTCTCAAGCTCCTCCCCAAAGACGATGTAGGACTTGTATTAGGCGTCTTCCGAAGGCCTCGGTTGATCCTCACACCGTTTGTTCCGACTGTAGGGGAAAATCCTGTCAGTTGGAAGATCGATGTGAGGAATGTGCCGGACTTTCGGAACTTGATTTTATTCGATTCCTCAAGTATACGACTAAGTTAGAGAGAGAGAGAGTTAGGAGGAGTTCGGCTCGCTCTTTACTTTATTCCTCCCCCCATGATCCTCAACCTTTTCCTCCCCCTGTAGTGGCTACCCCCGAACCTATTATTAGTGCTCAGCCTGATATGTCGGATGTTTTACGTGCCATTCAGGCTTTAGGGGATAAGGTGGAGTCGGTAGTGAGTGACCACAAGTTTCTCTTGGCAGATGTCAAGGAACTTAAATTGAAAAGTGCAGTGGGAAGTGGTAGTGCCAGTGCTGTGCCTAGTGTCAGTGTCAGTGTTGCGCATGAGGATACTTCTGTGCGTGCCAGTCGTCCTCCCAGTCCGGGACCTCTTGCAAGCTCCCAAGCCCAGGGGAGAAGCAATGTCGAAGGGCAAAAGGGTTCGGCAGGCCTTGATCGGCGCACAGTAGTATCCTCAGTGGTTGCGGGCGTATCTTATAGAGATCGTCACTTCCACTCTCAGACGATTGAGCCCTTTATTTCCTCGTCTGCAGAAGATGTTTCCGGGAGGAAACGCTGGACCCAGGTCTCAAGGCCTCTTAAGCGTAAGGTCCAGACCGCGCGAGTCCAACAGCCCGGGTGTAGCCACTGAGCTAGCTCGGACTCGCCGCAGTCATCGGATGGCTGCACGCCTCCTAAGAGAGGTAAAGCTTTGCCTCAACAGACCTCAACTTCTGTTAAAGCTATGCCTCAACAGACCTCAACTTCTGTTGATCCCAAGTTGGCTATGCTGCAGACTATGCAGTCGCAGCTTGCGGTGTTGATGCAGGAGTTTCAGGCAGAGAAGGTTATCACACCTCCTCCTGCGAGCGCTCCCCCACCTCTGCGCAGTCCAGCCAGCCAGACGTATGAGGTTGAGGTTCCTCAAGCTACCTCCATGCGTGAGCTGCCGCTTTGGGAGTTGCCAGATACCAGCGCTGTGCAGCAACCTCCACTTTCCTTGAGGCAGGAGCCTCTTGCCACGCGGCAACCTCCTCAACACTTGGGGCAGGAGCCTTATGCTTTGCAGCAACCTCCTCTACCCTTGAGGCAGGAGCCTCTTGCGTTGCAACCATCCTCGAGGCAGCAACCTCTTGCGGTGCGACAACCTCCACCATCCTTGAGGCAGCAACCTCAACTCTTGCAGCAGCCACCTCCACTTTCCTCGAGGCGAGAACCTCAACTCTCGAGGCAAGCACCTCAACTCTTGAGGCTAGAACCTCAACTCGTGGGACAAGAGCCTCTCTCTGCGCAGCCACCTCAACCCTTGAGGCAAGCGCAACCCTTGAGGCAGGAACCTCATGCTATGAGACAGCCACCTCAACGCATGCAGCAACCACTTTCTTCTCAGCTTAAGCCGCTTCCTATTCAACTTGAACCGCAGATTATGCAGCATGAGCCTCATGCTTTACAGCATTCGCCTCTCACCACGCTTGCTCCTCAGACCCCCGCAGAACCTCCTTCATCCCAGCCTCAGGACTTTGTCATTACCAGCCCTCATCCTCTTCAGCAGACTCTTGAGGATGAATCCGCTAGTGCGCATGCACCCGTTCTTCAGGATTCAGCCATTCAGCATACTGCTTTATCGTTACCTCTCGCTTCTCAACACTCAGGTGATGAGGTTTCTGAGGATGAAGCGGCTCACCTGGATGATCCTTCATCTGATGTGGAGGAACCCAAGTCATTGCCACCCTCCATTGACTTTCGCAAGGTCCTTACTCTTTTCAGAGAATTATACCCTGAACATTTTGTTTCTGCTACCCCTCGTTCTCCTCCATCCGAGTTCTCTCTAGGCATGCAACCTGTTAAGTCTGCCTACACTAAGCTTGTCTTCGCCAGATCGTCAAAGAGAGCTTGGAGAATATTAGGGGATTGGTTGTAGTCCAAGCAGCAACTGGGAAAGACGTCTTTTATGTTTCCACCTCCTAAGCTGGCTTCTAAGTCGGGAGTCTGGTATGCCACGGGAGAGGAACCAGGCTTGGGGGTCCCTGCCTCTGCCCAGGCTGACTTCTCAAGTTTGGTTGACTCTCCACGAAGGTCGGCTATGAGACGCTCTAAGGTCTGCTGGACCTTTTCTGACCTGGACCACTTCTTAAAGGGAGTCTTTCGCGCCTTTGAAATTTTTAATTTCCTCGACTGGTGCCTGGGGGCCTTGAGCAAGAAGACTGCCCCTTCTGACAAAGACTCGGCCATGCTGATTATGTCCTGTATGGACAAAGCAATTCGCGATGGTTCCGGCGAACTTGCCTCTATGTTTGTATCGGGAGTCCTCAAGAAAAGGGAACAACTTTGCTCCTTCCTTTCCACTGGTATCACCTCTTGCCAAAGGTCACAGTTACTTTTTGCTCCGCTTTCTAAGTTCCTGTTTCCTGAGGATCTTATCAAGGAAATGTCTGCGGCTCTTATACAGAAGGATACGCATGACCTCATGGCCTCTTCAGCACGGAAGGCTAAGGTTACACCTTCAGTACCTAGAACTTACCGCACCCCAGTGGCTGATACTCCTGCTACCAGATTTATTCCGCCCTTTCGTGGCAGAGCCCCCAGCCGAGGAAGTACCCGCCCAGACGGTCACAGGGGCAGGTCCAAGAAAGGTACCAAGTCTTCGAAAAGCAAACATTGACTCTCCTCCTCTCCAGACAGCCGTAGGAGCCAGACTCAAGACCTTCTGGCAAGCTTGGGAAAGAAGAGGTGCAGACGCCCAGTCTGTCAAGTGGCTAAGGGAGGGTTACAGGATCCCATTCTGCCGCAATCCCCCTCTGACCACTTCTCCCATCAACCTCTCTCCCAACTACAAGGAAAAGGACAAGAGGCTAGCGTTACATCAAGAGGTGTCGCTCCTGTTACAGAAGGAGGCAGTGGTGATAGTCCGGGATCATCAATCCCCGGGCTTTTACAACCGTCTCTTCCTGGTGGCCAAGAAGACAGGAGGTTGGAGACCGGTGCTGGACGTCAGTGCGCTCAATGCTTATGTCACCAAGCAGACGTTCACTATGGAGACGACGAAGTCGGTCCTAGCAGCGGTCAGGCAGGAGGACTGGATGGTCTCGTTGGATCTGAAAGACGCCTACTTTCACGTCCCCATTCATCCAGACTCCCAACCTTTTCTGAGATTCGTTTTTGGAAAGGTTGTGTACCAATTCCAAGCCCTGTGTTTTGGCCTAAGCACAGCACCTATGGTGTTTACGCGACTGATGAGGAATATTGCCAAATTCCTCCACTTGGCGGACATCAGAGCCTCCCTTTATTTAGACGACTGGCTTTTAAGAGCCCCCACAAGTCGTCGCTGTCTGGAGAGTCTCAGATGGACTTTGGACTTGACCAAGGAACTGGGTCTTTTGGTCAACTTAGAGAAGTCCCAGCTTATTCCTTCCCAAACCATCGTTTACCTGGGAATGGAGATTCGGAGTCAAGCTTTTCGGGCTTTTCCGTCGGCCCCAAGAATCAACCAAGCCCTAGAGTGCATCCTGAGCATGCTGAAGAGGAACAGATGCTCGGTGAGACAGTGGATGAGTCTAACAGGGACCCTGTCATCGTTAGCCCTGTTCACCGAGTTAGGGAGACTCCACCTCCGCCCCCTTCAATACCATCTAGCAGCTCACTGGGACAAGAATATGACGCTCGAAGCGGTCTCTATTCCTGTTACCAAAGAGATGAAGACCACTCTCATGTGGTGGAAGAGCAACATCCTTCTCAAGGAGGGTCTCTCGTTAGCTGTTCAGACCCCCAATCTTCATCTCTATTCGGACGCATCAGACTCGGGCTGGGGCGCGACCTTGGACGGACAGGAATGCTCGGGAACATGGAACAAGGAACAGGAAACGCTTCACATCAATTGCAAGGAGTTGTTGGCAGTACATCTGGCCTTAATGAACTTCAAGTCCCTCCTGCTAAGCAAGGTGGTGGAGGTGAACTCCGACAACACCACAGCCTTGGCGTACATCTCCAAGCAGGGAGGGACTCATTCGAGGAAGCTGTACGAGATAGCAAGGGACCTCCTCATTTGGTCAAGAAGTCGAAACCTCACGCTGGTAACGAGATTCATTCAAGGCAATATGAATGTCTCGGCAGATCGCCTCAGCAGGAAGGGTCAAGTCATCCCCACAGAATGGACCCTTCACAAGAACGTGTGCAACAGGCTTTGGGTCAGCCAACGATAGATCTGTTCGCTACCTCGATGACCAAGAGGCTCCCATTGTACTGTTCCCCAATCCCAGACCCGGCAGCAGTTCACGTGGATGCTTTTCTGCTGGATTGGTCCCACCTCGATCTATATGCATTCCCGCCGTTCAAGATCATCAACAGAGTTATTCAGAAGTTCGTCTCTCACGAAGGGACACGGCTGACGTTGGTTGCTCCCCTTTGGCCTGCAAGAGAATGGTTCACAGAGGTACTGCAATGGCTGGTCGACGTTCCCAGGACTCTCCCTCTAAGAGTGGACCTTCTACGTCAACCTCACGTAAAGAAGGTACACCCAAACCTCCACGCTCTTCGTCTGACTGCCTTCAGACTATCGAAAGACTCTCTAGAGCTAGAGGCTTTTCGAAGGAGGCAGCCAGAGCGATTGCTAGAGCAAGGAGGATATCCACTCGCAGAGTCTATCAATCCAAGTGGGAAGTCTTCCGAAGCTGGTGCAGAGCCAATGCAGTTTCCTCTACCAGTACCTCTGTAACCCAAGTTGCTGACTTCCTGTTGCATCTTAGGAATGTTAGATCTCTTTCGGCTCCTACGATAAAAGGGTACAGAAGTATGTTGGCAACAGTTTTCCGCCACAGAGGCTTGGATCTTTCCTCCAACAAAGATCTACAGGACATCCTTAAGTCTTTCGAGACCTCTAAAGAACGTCGCTTGTCCACTCCAGGCTGGAATCTAGACGTTGTCTTAAGGTTCCTTATGTCTCCTAGATTTGAACCTCTCCAGTCAGCCTCTTTCAAAGACCTTACTCTCAAAACTCTTTTCCTCGTCTGCCTTGCAACAGCCAAAAGAGTTAGTGAGGTTCACGCCTTCAGCAGGAACATAGGATTCACATCCGAAACAGCTACATGTTCCTTACAGCTCGGGTTTTTGGCAAAAAATGAACTTCCTTCACGTCCTTGGCCTAGATCGTTCGAAATTCCTAGCCTTTCCAACATGGTGGGTAACGAGCTAGAGAGAGTTCTTTGCCCTGTCAGAGCTCTAAAGTACTATCTTAAGAGGTCAAAACCTATACGAGGACAATCAGAGGCCTTATGGTGTGCCATTAAGAAACCTTCGATGCCTATGTCCAAGAACGCAGTTTCGTATTACATAAGGCTTCTGATTAGAGAAGCTCATTCTCACATGAAGGAGGAAGACCTTGCTTTGCTGAAGGTAAGGACACACGAAGTGAGAGCTGAGGCTACTTCGTTGGCCTTCAAACAGAACCGTTCTCTGCAGAGTATTATGGATGCAACCTATTGGAGGAGCAAGTCAGTGTTTGCATCATTCTATCTCAAAGATGTCCAGTCTCTTTACGAGAACTGCTACACCCTGGGACCATTCGTAGCAGCGAGTGCAGTAGTAGGTGAGGGCTCAGCCACTACATTCCCTTAATCCCATAACCTTTTTTAACCTTTCTCTTGAATGCTTTTATTGTTGTTTTTGGGTTGTTACGGTAGGCTAAGAAGCCTTCCGCATCCTAGTTGATTTGGCGGGTGGTCAATTCTTTCTTGAGAAGCGCCTAGGTTAGAGGTTGTGTAGAGGTCCTTTAGTATGGGTTGCAACCCTTTATACTTCAGCACCTTAGAGTTGTTCAGCCTCCTAAGAGGAACGCTGCGCTCAGTAAGGAAGACGAACTTATTAAAGGCAGAGTAATGGTTCAAGTCGACTTCCTTACCAGGTACTTATAATTTCATTGTTATTTTGAATAACTGATAATATGAAATACGGGATATTTAGCTTCTTGATTAACATGTACACTGGTTTTCACCCACCCCCCTAGGTGTGAATCAGCTACATGATTATCGGGTAAGATTAATATTGAAAAATGTTATTTTCATTAGTAAAATAAATTTTTGAATATACTTACCCGATAATCATGATTTAATTGACCCACCCTTCCTCCCCATAGAGAACCAGTGGACCGAGGAAAAAATTGAGGTGGTGTTGTCAAGAAGTACTGGAGTACCTGACCACAGATGGCGCTGGTGAGTACACCCCCTCTTGTATAGCGATCGCTGGCGTATCCCGTCCGTAGAATTCTGTCGGGCAACGGAGTTGACAGCTACATGATTATCGGGTAAGTATATTCAAAAATTTATTTTACTAATGAAAATAACATTTTTCTGGCTGTTAGCATTCCTAGGAAATAATTTGGTTATTATGATACCCTTTCAGATATAACTGCTATTATATCCAAGAGAACTTTAATGGTTATGAATAGAGATTTGCAAATTTAATTTGTTTTACCCTTCATTTGTTTAACCATAAAGTTATTGCCTTTGGAGGCTATATAATTGATATAATACACAGATTTTGATATCACTGGCAGTTAAGAGTAGATTGTGTGTTTAGTGAGAATTGATCTCTCATGTCTGTTATCCCACATAGACTTAAAGCTTTCTTTTTCCTTTAAGACTTGGTACTGTTTCTTCAGGCAATTCCAATTTGTTTCATTATTGCAGAAATATTTTTCTGTTTGGGAACATGTAGCCATTTTGAAGGTTACTTAGAAACAGCAGAGGCAAGTGAATGATCCCTAGATTGTCACATAGTGTTTTAAAAATTGAACATTTGTGTATTTTACTTTCAAGCTGTATCTCCACCAAAGCCAGTGCTGGGAGGTGGGGGAATAAGGCAGTTACTACAGTATTGATCAATATACAGGCTATCTTATGAGCCTCTCAAACAATCCATCCCTAGTTTACAGGTGTTATTTATAATGCCATTTGTGTGGTGATTGCCAACCTTGTTACTGTAGCCAAGGCATTGATTGTAGACTCTGCTATTGTGGCAAGGCAGTTCTTTTAGACTGTTACTGCAACTAAAGTCATCATTGTCATTTCTGTTTCTCTAGTTGAGGTGGCTATGTAGACTGTTATTGAAGCCAAGGCAGTGGCTGTGAATTCTTTTATTGGGACTAAGGGTACTTGATTGTTTAAGGGTTACTCTTTTTGTATTCCACAAATAGTCAAACATTAACCTCTGAACATTTACTCATAATTCAAGAGGCAGATGCCTCGAAATCTCATAAGGATTATGTGTGATCATACTTCATTGTGCCCATTCAGTTTGAATCTATACCTCTTATAGTAAGTACAGCACACTTATTTTAAAATCGCTGTAATTGACAAGTCAAACCTTTCTGGATGCTGATGGTAACAAAACTAAAATTTGCGATACGATAGCTGTTGCTCATATTTTTCATTAAGAACTAGACAAATATTGTTTGGAATAACTTAGAATGGCTTGAATCTCAAATCTCGGTCCATTCATACAATATTGTCATTGATGTAATAGGTTTTCCACTAAGAATGTAACATGTCAAGTAAATATCAAGGTTTAAATTACATGCACGCATGTATACATACATGCATATGTACATATACGCCTATTAAGTTAAATATTTCTTTGAAATGGTTTATAAAGGTATTTAGATTTTGAAATTGGTAATAAACAAAAACATTCAGACAGTTATTTGTAAATTCTTAATGGGTTAACTTGATTATCATGAGAATTTTATCATTAGACAATTATAAAGAGATACCGCAAATCTGGAGGCATCTATGAAACAGTTGAACTGCTGAAAGTCTTTGGATTTGGCCATAACCTTTCTTGGATTTATAAGGTTAGGCCTTATCAAGAAATTGTCACAACGATCTAACAGAATTGAAGAGATACCTCAAACATTTAGCAGGCGATGAAGTATTCAAGTTGCCAAAAATTTGTGATCTCCACCTCTGATTTTTTCAATTACATTTCGTCATCTAAGCACACTAAAATTTGTTATTTCAGTTAACTGATTGCCATAAAAAGGATACCACAAATATATATCCAACTATGGAACATTTCACCTGTTAAATTTTGTACCCTTAATCTTTCCTCCTAAGAGGTCACATTGGGTAAACATGATTATTGGGGAATCGCTGTTATGATACAGTATATCGATATGAAAGCATATCACATGTACAGCTGGCTGCAAGCATATAATCAAGCTACAGTACTAACAATATATGACCGTTATTTTTAACATTCAATTATATTTTCCTTGATTTGATCATCTTGAAATGATCACCTAATGAATTCTTCTATAATGCATTTGCAAGTTTGTCCATATCGGGTGATGGTTGTTTTTGCTGTCTGTGTAGCTGACGTGATTCCCTGTACATACTACTAAATGGTCTTTACTCTGTCCCTTTGGCCCCTAGCTGCCATTATCCTTTAACCATCTACTTTACCTCCATTCTTACGTCAACTTAGGTAGCTATGACCTATAAACTTTAACTTTGTCTAACATCTTTCTACTGTTACTTCTTAGTGTGGGTGTTGAGGTGGGTTGGACAGTACATCACGGCTGAATGGCCTTCCTTGCTTAAACTCAATACAATTGCATCTATCCATTCATGAGCTTTCCCCTAAATTTTGCTAACACACAGTCAGAAAAGGAGACAGCAACGAAAAGAGAGAATTATAAAAAGGATGTGACTAAACTGTTTGAGGGCTTTCATGGCCTGTGAGCAGACACTCCCACCACTGGATGGTTGCGATGTTGCAGTTGATGTTCTATAAGAATGCTTCTTCAAGGAGAGATTTCCTACCAGGAAGCTACACTGTGTTGGGTTACACCCTTACTTTTCATTGACAGCAGTTCCTCGAAAGCAGCATACACTTGTGGATAGACCCTTGATAAAGTAAAAAGATTTTTGGCATTCTTCATTTTTCCATCTCTCTTCGAGAGAAGGAAGAACTCTTCAAAAATTTTTATGCTCCTGGAAAATGAAGAAAAGGAAGGGAAAGGAAAAGGTTAACCATTTTGATACATGAGAATTCATAGAAAGCCATATGTTATGGGTAACCCTATCTTCTGACCTTTGGTAAAATGAGGAAAGATGAAGTTATGAAAAGACTAACTCTGAATCGTAGAGGCAATCCTAGACTATTAAAAAATTGAACACTAGCATTTACAAAAAATGCCAGGATGGATTTAGATTGGCCTCCCTAGAAGGGGGCCATGCGCTCTTGCCAAATCACAGCAACTCGTAAGTGGAATACGGATGTGAAAGTGGTAAGGTAACGGATGAGGAGGGGATGGAAGAAACGGAATGAGAGCACCATGACGAACGTGGGAGGAGTCCGAAGCCGAGTAGAGGCTCCTCAAAGCAAACATTGTTCCCAAACCCAGATCCTCTTTGGTCCTGGATAAATTTAACTTTTTCTTATTTCAGCGATCCCGAAGAAGGGAAAGAAAATGCCTGTTCTTTTGCACTGTAATAATTCTAAAGAAAAAACAGAACTAGAATCACAGCCCAAAAAAAAACAAGAGCTATGAAAACAGAAAAATGATGAAATCTTATGTAATAAAAGATCTGCCTTAATTTAAAAATATAAAACAGTAATACAAAGATTTAAGAGTAAAAGGTGCTGAATGTTATACGTACAGTACTGTACTCTCTTTTAACTCGCGGAATGTGTTGAACAAAACCATGGAAAGTAATAAAGGAAGAGTTCAGGTAGCAAACTGGGCCCTTCAAATTAGGCTCCTTGTGGATTTTATCTTCTTGAGTCATATCTAACCACTGAGCTGACACACACACACATATATATATATATATATATATATATATATATATATATATATATATATATATATATATATATATATATATATGTATATATATATATATGTATATATACATATGTATATATATATATATATATATATATATATATATATATATATATATATATATATATACATATATATATATATATATATATATATATATATATATATTATATATACATATATATATATATATATATATATATATATATATATATATATATATATATATATATATATATATATAATCCCCTGACACGTGATTTTCATCAATGTAAATATTAACCACAATGGAATTTCATATAGATTTCTATCTTTGAGAATGTATATCCACTGGAAATTCATTTATGATAACAGCTTCTGGCAGGGCAGAGATTTGAACCTATGCCTCTTAGCCGAGACCATGCCGGCAGGAACTCTAACCAACCATACTATTACTCTTGATAATATGGTTGGTTAGAGTCCCTGCAGGCATGGTTTCAGCTAAGAGGCATAGGTTCGAATTTCTGCCCTGCCAGAAGCTGTTATCATAAATGAATTTCCGGCGGATATACATTTCCAAAGGTAGAATTTGATATTAAATGCTGTTGTGGTTATCATTTACATTGAATAAAATCATCACGATTGTCAGTGATATATATATATATATATATATATATATATATATATATATATATATATATGTGTGTGTGTGTGTGTATGCATATATGTTATGAATACTGTATGTATGCTGCTGTTAATGGTTTTAGAATGATTTATTAATTTACTCATCATTTATTTATTTCCTTATTTCTTTTCCTCACTGGGCTATTTTTCCCTGTTGGAGCCATTGGGCTTATAGCATCTTGCTTTTCTAACTAGGGTTGTAGCTTGGCTAGTAATAATAATAATAATAAATTGAAATGTATACATGGTTCAAATAAGTACTGTACTGCCATACTTCCTTGTTTTACTGAAAAAAAAAAATCCCACAATGGTAAAATACGAGTAGCCTATAAAATACGTAGTGCCTCCTCTCCTGTTCCTTCACAAAATATCCTCTACAATTTACCCAACAAGAGACCAACGATTGAAACTACCAAAATATCAAGGTGGATAACTACCATCGCAACATAGTACCTCCCAGAAGATCTCGAAGAATTTTGAAAGGAAAAGGGCCCTACACCCTGAAGCTACTATAAAGTTTCAATTCTTTCTCAGCAGTACGGCTATGTTGTTCAAGTGTGTTCACTGGCTTTACTTATATAAGTACAATGCTACATGCTTTGTATTTTGATAATCACATGAGTGACCAAGTCCACAGATGATGGTCGAAAGCTGTAAAGTCTACTCTGTAATGTACATAAATACACATTTTTCTACTCTTCTTTTATCATTTTTGGAATCTTTTTCAACACATACTTACATACATACACACACACACACACACACACACACACACACACACACACACACATATATATATATATATATATATATATATATATATATATATATATATATATATATATATATATATATATATATATATATACTGTATATATATAATAAAGTTATCAAATATATACAGTAGACAGATGACCTTTCCGCGAGAATAAACTTTTTGAAGGTAATTGGTTTCAAAGGTTTGGGTCACAGATTTTCAGACTTTAACTTTTCCCTTACAGAATTTGATGATGGTTTTATAATATGCATTTAGATGTAGGCCAACCTTTAAAACTACACATGCACTGGAAAAGTCTCTCTCTCTCTCTCTCTCTCTCTCTCTCTCTCTCTCTCTCTCTCTCTCTCTCCTGTAAAATTGCCACACAGCAACATGGTGGTATTATCTCTAAAGTCATTAAACTTGTCTTCCCATTATAATTCCACATACCGTGTTTTACTTCATATAAACCGGATAGAAATAAAACAAAAGGTTGAATAAACTTGGTGTGAAATGAAATTAGAGGAAGTTTAGAATAGTCTCCCTTGTAAGCGTTTTCTGATTTAGAAAACAAGAAACTCTGACGTCTTTTAATAGTAGGCCTAGACATCGATTTATAACGGAAATGCATGTGTTACTATGCCCATCTGCCTTTCATGCTTGCTAGGTAGCTAGGATGTTACCTCTTCACTTTTATCATTGATTTTTCGATTGTAAAAAACGAAAAAAAAAAAAGATTAGACGAAACAATATTGCAAAGGACTTCGATTTATTATTAATATGTCCATTGGGAAGACAAAATCTTCCACCTGACACAAGGTATGATTACTGTGTATTGCATATTTTTTTCTAGTTTACTATTAAAGTACAGGAAAAGCAGGAATTTGAAAGAACAATATTGCACTGCAAGTATTATTATTATTATTATTATTATTATTCCAGTGCGCACACATACCATGCCAAATTGCTACAAGGCTCGCTGATTGAACAAGGGTCCACAATGTAGAATGCTCAGAGGTTAAACATTAATCGAAAAGAAGTAAACGAGAAATGTGAGGATGTTCAATAAATAGGCCTACACATAGGCTACACATTTGCTAAATGACGTATAGGCCTATTGATATGTGTCTGATTGCCTAGTTATAAGTTTGCTATAAATAATTACTGGAGTCATAGATAGAATATTGTTATTTAATAATATATTTGTCAGGGAACTTTTTCAAAGACTATAAGTGATGCAATATGGAATTAATTGAAAACTTCCAATAGTTACCTAAAAATTATCTATAATAAAGTATTCTGTCTTCTCATTTATATATATTTTTATTCATTGACAAGTGCAAAATTCGATAAAAAAAAATCTTGTTGATTTGTCCAACAGAAAATAAAGCAGTTTGTTTGGATTTGATTGCAAGGCTGTGTAGTTCCAGCTGAAAACAAATATGATATTTTTATGTATTAGATCATTACAAGGTTGTTTTCTTACGAAAGAGTAAGTATTGTACCCCATTATTGTGTCGAAGACAGGAAATTTGTTCTCGTGCTGAGCAATGGTTATGAAACTGTATTGTAGATGGCGCCACTTGTTCTACAAGGACGCTAAAGCAAATATTTAGTCTTTCCAATAATGTGTGACTTCTTTGTTTTGGGGTCCTTGATTTTTTCCCTAAGTAGAGGTGACTTCCAACTTTGGCATCGTGTTTTCACCGTTTAGCTTTCGTAAGTGACGTGCTGCGGTTGTGTCCACAAATCAAAGGTATGTAAAAGTCTCCAAAATGTAAGGTTTTTTCATGGTGATCGAATACTAATTGACTGAAGTTTGATTTATTGGTTTAGTGACTGCTCATTTGCTGTATTGAAAGAAATAGGCTTAGTTGGTGCGTTATTGTATTTTTTATGCATTTTTATAGAATATTTGGTGATCGAAGACAATTGATAGAAGTTTTATTGGTTTAGTGACTGCTCATTTGTTGTATTAAAAAAATAGGTTTGGTTGGTGCGTTATTGGATTTTTTTTTTTAGAATATTTGGTGATCGAAGACTGTAATTGATAGAAGTTTGTTTTATTGGTTTAGTGACTGCGCATTTGTTGTATTAAAAAAAATAGGTTTTGTTGGTGCGTTGTTGTATTTTTAATGCATTTTTTCAGAATATTTGCGAATGGTATATTTTCTATTTGACGTATCATTTAAGCAGATAAAAAATTTATAGCCATAGGGCCCCTGACTAAAGTAATCCTATCGCTTTAAAATTTCTATATACTCCAGTGCATCCTACTTTGGCTTGGAATTACACAACTTTAGACAGATAATTGTGATTAGAATTCCATAGTGAATTTGCTTCCGTGAAAGCACCATTTTGATATTCTTTGCGTGTCAATTTAAGCTATTTAAATCGCCAACCACTGAAGTGCTATTGAGGATTTACTAAGACTTTTGAAGAATTTAATCTGATGAAAATAATCCTATCGCTTTAAAATTTCTATAAACTTTCAGTGTATCGTACTTTGGCTAGGAATTACACAACTTTAGACAGATAATTGTGATTACAATTCCATAGCGAATTTGCTTCCTTGAAAGCACCCTTTTGATAGTGTATGAATTTGAGCTATTTACATCACCAAACACAGAAGTGCTATTGAGGATTTACTAAAACTTTAGTATAATTTAATGATATAGGTATTGGATTATCTTTAAGAAATCGAACGTAACTGTTAATTTTCAATTAGTGTAATTTTTCTCCAGTTAGGGAACTATCCGCAAATTCACTAAACTTATAAAAAAAAATCCAAAGTTTCGCCAATAGCGCCAATTGGTGAAACTATATATTCAGCAAAAGTGTTAATGGTCAGTTGAAGTAATTGTTCTCTAGTTACGGAACTATCCGCAATTCACTAAAAATCAACATGGTTTCTCCATTAGCCCAGTTCTAACATTTAACTGGGAAAAACGTTTTCGCGTAATAACTTAGACATAACCGATCGGGAGATTTCCTTAATTATTTTACTGGAACTTTCACTATGTACAGCAAAATTGTAGGCCTAGATAGTAACCGATTAGACTTTGTTTCTGATCCAGTCCACATTCTTCTCGAGTTCATTGGAACTTTATTAAACTGCAGATTTAGCAAACATGTAGACGGTAACTGGTGGGACTAGAAATCGGATACAGTTCAAGTTAATTTTTGCAATCTTTATCATAGGTTTTTAGTTCTTGTGTATCCTGTCGGTTAGTTAATTTCAATGCATGGCTCTTTCGATCAAGAACAAAGTGAAAAGTAGTCTTGGTGGTCTCACACTTAAAGTTAACTTTAGTTTAAATGGCATTGTATGAAATGTTTTCAATGTTAGTCATTTTCCTATTTTGCCCAAATGCGGTTATTAGGGTCTCTACAAGCGAAGTATCAAATTAGAATTGCTCTTAATGTTATGTAAGATTAAGATTTAAAAAATCATGCGTACTTTGTATGAATCTGAATTCTTGAAAAGTTCATAGTTCGAATTCATAGTTGTATTCTCAAGTGAGACTTGGAAATCCGATTTACAGTAATTTAAAGCTCCTAAATGACCCATACAGCGAAAACGCGACTTTTTAATCAAAATATTAAAGTAAAATTGTTCAATCTTTAATAATTAGAATTATCTTGAAATTTCATATCTAAATACTTTTATCATTAAGTTCATTTTACAGGATTTAGGCTATTTGATTTTCCCGGTTTGTCTTGGGCATGATAAACTACAAGTTATTAGTGAAAATTTAGTTACGACCTCTGATTTTTTATTGCAATTTTTGGGTAGCATGCTAGCACTTTTTTAAGTTTTATCAATGAAAATAGGCTATGGCTAAAATTTCATTTTTGTATATATAAGTAACCCCGCCAGATCCCATAAACATGCTTTTTCCAACTAGGTATTTTATTGGCTTCAAAAATATCTTTAGTTTACCATTAGATTTTAAAATTTTCTTTGATAGTTTGAACATTATTTCAGTTTTCTCTTAAATTCCATGAATGGTAAGCTATAACAAACCAGTATTGTTTAAAAAGCGCGTCACATCAATGTAATGTACTATCTGCTTATTAAGTTTATTATTTCTGATATGTTTATGGTAGAAGATCCAGTTTTGTAGACGATAATTATCAATGCCAAGTTTTTAACGTCAAGAAAACAAAAATTTCGCCAATCTTGTGTAGATTGAATAACACCTCGCAGGCCGCATGTTGTATATGGGTCCTATTAATTCGTGTGAAGGTTATATGATAATTTTAATGATATATGGTGAAAGCTGCATATATTATCAGGCAACTAAATAGGTCACAAGCGTTAAATTTCCTCTGAAGCGTGGTATATTGTTCTTAACTAATCTTGCACAAGTGAATGATTATTACTCCATGCCAGTTATATATTGTCAATATATCGTTCGCTTGAGTTATTCATAGTTCAGGGTTTTATTCGTTGAATGCCTAGTGCCAAAGGTCATGCCGTAAATAAAACTCCATATTGTACAATGTGGATAAAATCTTCCTCTTGTAATCTGGTAATCCCATATTAGTAGCACATGAGCTACCTATTTTTGACGTTCCTATTTTTGACGTTCCTATTTTTGACGTTCCTATTTTTGACGTTCCTATTTTTGACGTTCCCATTTTTGACGTTCCTATTTTTGACGTTCCTATTTTTGAAGTTCCTATTTTTGAAGTTCCTATTTTTGAAGTTCCTATTTTTGAAGTTCCTATTTTTGAAGTTCCTATTTTTGAAGTTCCTATTTTTGAAGTTTGTCAAGTGATTTTGAAGCGGATTTAGAAAGTGTTGAGAATTTGGTAAAATTATAGATGAAAAGGTTTGCTATACCGTTTACCATTTTCCCAGCCTTCTTTTGGGCTTTGACTGACTGGCTAAGAACCCCCATCTGGAAACTAAGATTCTGGGCAATCTTGTATGTTCCCAGTATATTTTCCTCACCAAAAGCCCTGGGTTCCCACTAGGTGTCCCCCATTATCGGTAGATAAAGATATATATATATATATATATATATATATATATATATATATATATATATATATATATATATATATATATATATATATATAATATATATATATATATATATATATATATATATATATATATATATATATATATATATATATATATATATATATATATATATATATATATATATATATATATATATATATATATATATATTTATAAGTATTTGCCGTTAGAATGTCATTTTCGAAGAATACTGGCAGATTTCTATAATGAACTGTTTTTTTTTTTTAGAAGAAAATTTTGTCCTGTCCATAATTATAATAACTGAGAATTCCTTGGAAAAAATTCTTTAAAATAAGGTTAATGAAGGGGGAAAAATTGAAGTCCGAAATTCCACCTTGTTTTGGTTTGACGACCCTAGATGTCGTGTTTGATTTAATTTTTGATAATGCTTGGCCATGTACTATGCCAGAATGGTTGAGAAAACTAGATCAAAATTGGTAAACTATGGGAATACCACTGCTGTAGTAAGTCGGTTCAATTATAAAAGCTGGCTTGATTATAGAACAGTGCAATATTAGTTAGGACATTGGAACTCCATAAATGAATAAAACTGCAAATACTTATTTTGAATCCCGTAAACTACTGGTGAAAACCTTAATGGAGCTAGATTTTAATTTGATAAAGTTTTCTTCGTAGTACAGGCCACAGTAGCCGCCTTCCATGTAGTTCAGAAATAGAAAAAATCGGTAATAGTTTATTAAGTTGCTTGTTTAAACAGAATAAATTGGACAATGTTTTATGTTCTAAACCTGTTATTGGCTTTCAATATTGGAATGATATAATATAGCATTTATCTTAATAATGAAAGGTTAGGGTAGGAAGTAGATGATTAGTCTGATAAAGGCAAAGCTACACCCCCCCTCCCCCCGTTAAGTTTGCATCATTGATAATGCTGAAATACTAGCCCATGGGGGATAACGCTCGTAGTGAAAAATGTTCCGCTTCCCAGACCATCATAGCGAGATAGTTTAATAGCGAGAGACGGGAGGGCAAAAAAATAATCTCAATCCAAGGTGTTAATAATGCAATGAACAATATGAATGATTCCATAGAAAATGGAATGGAAAATAGTTGTCCAGAATTCCTGATAAACAAGGCTCCAGTGTTGGTACAGTTTGGTTTGTATTAGTTTTGATCACGGTAACTTTTTCATTATGATGACTTGTGACTTTCTGCAATAGTTTGGAAAAGTTAATTTAGATATCATAAAATTAGACTACAGTAGTACTGTATATCATTTTAAAGTGTTTCGAACGTTATTGATGACTATACCAAGCGTAAATCCATAGCTTTTCAGTTATGGTAGTCGACCCATTATAACTGACTTCTGCCAGAAATAATTTTCAAAAGCATTCGAAAGACCACAAAAGTTTCTACTAAGTTTATTGCACTGTTCTATGATTTTACCAGAATTAATATAACTTTTTTTTTTCAATATTGACCGATTTGTCATTCCAACAAGAGAATTAATTTGCCTACAAACTAGATACTCGTATATATATAAACCTATAATTAATGTAGAATTAATACATTAACAAAAACTACTTTGAAGCCTGTTTTCTCAAAATTTTTTTAAGAATTTCCTATTTTCAGCAACAGATTTTTTTTTATATATTAAACATGTAAAGTTAAGAGAATTTTTAAACATATGTGGATTTGCTTTTTGAAAACAGAATTTATGATAAAAAGGTTGCCATTGAAAGTAATTTCTATACTTTGATATATTATATATGAAATACAGAAGAATATAAAACTTTTCCCATGTGTACAATGGTTTTCAAATGAAAGAAATCTGTTAAATAAGGAGTAAGAGTTTGAAGTAAATTTTAATTTGGCTGAGTCGCTCCCCTTAATACTGTAGGTAATTAGATAAAACTACAATTTTCCAGTTGATGTCCTTTTATAGTAAAACTTGGTTAGGTAAAGAAAATGGTTATTAGAATGTTTGGTGAGTTGACGGGACAGCATGGTATTCATAATGTGAAATTTTGCATAGTACACTACCACATTGTGATTCCCCAAATTTAAGTGGTAATTTAACAACAAAAAAATTATTTTGTTAGATGAAAATTATCCAGTTTAATGCGCTTTAACAAAGTGCAACAGTTTTTCATAGTTACACATTGGTAATAAGTGGCCAAAATGGTCCCTGCATCAAAATCTTTTGACTGTTCATTCCTTGAAGCAAGCAGTAATTTTAATGGCAAGTTTACTGGCATTTTGACCACAGTACTATGAATAGCCAACCTATGAGCAATGGCCAAACCAGTCCTGTCATTTTTTAACTGATCATTCCTTGTTACAGGCAATAATTTTAATGGCTAATTCACTGGCATTTTCGCTATGAATAGCAAACCAGAGAGCTTCAGAGTAATAAGCATAAGAGTTGGATTAGAATTTTCTGGTTTCACAATCCTTCAAGAATAGTCAGTTTCCCATTGATAAATATTTAGTTTTAGCTCCTTTTGATATACATTGTATTAAGCTATCTATTTTGCATAGTTTTAACAAATAACTGAATTTTCTTTGCCAACCTTGAGAGAAGTTGCATCCCTTTAAATAGATGCAGTTAAGAAACAAACTGCTTTTACCTTAGTGTTTGAGGAACGATATATTGTATCTTTAGATAAATGTGTAAATTTATAGCATTTATGAATTGGTAATTTAGAGACTGAACTATCATATGTACAGTTTAACGAAGTGCATGCATGTCTGCCGCAGTGGAGTTGACAACCAAGTACTTTCTGGGCATGAGAAGTAATACTGTACACACTGTTGCCAGGGGTAGCCTTTAGTTTAGTGGTCCCTATATCCCAGCGTAGGGGGTTCTAACAGTATAGATCTGTTAACCACATGGCTAAACAGTAATGTATTGCTGCCATGGCCAGTGTCCAAAGACCTATTCCAACCCCATGGGGTCACCTGGATGCGAATGCCTTCCCTGTTAAACCTGAGCCATCCATTAATGTTCATCATGCCAGGACTGGTGCTGGTGGGTCCCAGATGGCCACAAGTGGTATCTCATTTACTTAGTTACTCGTTGAGGTACAGAGAGAACTACCTTAATGGTTCGCACTCCTGTCTGCTACACTTTCAGAGGTACAAGAAATGTGTAAAGTTGCTGAAATTAAAGCTGGTAATCCAGCATCTAATCCGGGCGAAAGCCTTTTTGCAAGGCACTGAACAGATGTCAGAGTACCTATGATGGTCCTTGCAGCTGTGTACCAGGGAAAGTGGGTAATCTGTAATCAGTTGAAGGATTATTTCTATAGTTGGAGCACCTCTAGTGCAGATAGTGAATTTCCTACTCTGCTGAGAGAAAAACCTCAGTCACACATCTAAAGCTACTGCTCAATCTTGAACATGGTCTCTTCTGAGCTTAAACTTCTTGTGAGTTGTCAAAGCTTCTGAGGAGCTATGAGCAGTCTTGCCCATCCTGGGAGCTGATCCATACCCATATACTCCTCCTGAGAAGGCAGTCAGTGATTTTGCTAACCAAAGCATTGGTTAAGTTGCATGGTCTGTCCCCAATGCTGAGAGGGCTTGAAAGAAGTCTCCTTTAGTTTTTGCTTAGCTTCTGGCTAAACTCTGAAGCCTTCAGTGAACGATTCAAAGTCGGAGAAATTCTCCATCCTATTAAATGAAGCATTAGACAGTGGTCAAGAAGAGATGCTTTTGTCCCATGAGGTGTTCTGGTGCTCTCTTTAGAGGATCAGACGTGACTTATTCTCACTGGCAGGATCAAGGTGAAGAGGCAGTCCTTGTGGCTTGGTGAGGCAATCCTTGACTGCAGTGTGGTTTTAGGTACCAGCTATGACAATAAAGGCCCCACCCTAGCCTTGAAGGAATCTGAGTTAGCCAGATGTTGAATGCTGTGGTTTTGAAACTCCAGACCACCTTCACGGCCTTTGACATATGCAAGTATACCCGCAAGTCTCGACACCTTTGTGCTTGTTTCTATGTTGGCAGCTGTAGTAGTGTAGCGAGCACATCTTCTACACAGGACAGGAAGCATTTTGTTGGTGGTAACTTAAATGTAAGTTAAAATGAAAGGTAGAATTCATGGGTCCTTTCATTCCTCCTTGTGCCCCCTCTTAGGGACTTAGTGTTCATAGAATTATCACAGGATCTGACTTGATGCTGGTGGAATGTATAACAAACCCATTGAGCAACATATGACAGGTATATTATTCTGAGCCATCTGCTTGAATAGGATCTCTCCTTTGACCACATACCAATCTTCTTGAACAGGCCAGGCCTTATCAGTATATTCATCCCTATGATACGCAGATAAGAGGTTGCTGGAGTAATTAGCTCCTAAATGGGATCCGGCAGATTGTGGCTTCCAGTGATAAAAAAAAAAAAAAAAATTAGTTCTAAGACTTATAACCTACCAATCACTCCATATTTTAAAAGGATAGTTTATGCAAATGAAGTGTTTTTTTTTTTATATATATATAAAACTTTGTCTTAAGTTAAATTTCAAACTTAGCCCCATTGCCTAGAGTGTAAAGTCATGTGCTTTAGATTTGAAGGGGCAGGACTATTCTCTGGTGCTCACCACCCAGTTACTACCAATGTAATTAAACAGAAGTTCTATCTTGGCTGAAGACCTGCTCTCTCATTTAAAGGATCTGTTGAATTTAAAGGATTCTGGTTTGTATAGTTAAGAAAATTTAAATTAGAATATTTGTGGAAGATACAATTTTTCAAGCTTTTTATTTCTTCTACAGGTACAGCATCTTCATGAAATAAAGTAGTTGAAGGACCCTTAATGGCAGAGATGTTGATTCGTATGTCTACTATGACAGCAAGGAGGATTGTGGGAGAATTTTAAGGTAATTTATTTCTTGATTTTATTAGTTAGCTACGTATGACGTATCTCAACTCTAAAATTTAAAAAAATGTAAATTTAAAGGTATATTTCTAATATGATCACATTCAACATAGTTGGTGTAGGTTTGATAAAAAGTTTAAGGTAAAATCTTTGTTTAATGTACAATTACATCCAATGTTTATATGTCAAGAATGACTTTCAATGTTCAATAGAAATTAGTAATAAGAAAATTTTCAGTTGTCAGGTATGCTACAGATGTACAGGTTTTCAGAAGTGGTTTTAATAAAGCTATATAGATGATGCAATCTTAACTAGGCGTATGAAATCTTAAGCAGTTTAGTGAAGAGCTGTTAAACTTGACATAGGGTGGAATTTTAGTTTAATTTTATTTTATGTACTGTAGTTTATATTAATTTTACTGGTTTAGAATTTGAAATTGAGAATATAAACTACCTAATCTACATTTTAATGAATTGACTAAAGTTTGCCTTTGTGGGTGTTGTTCATATATAAAAGATTAGTCTCAAATAATTTCTATTTCTATACAGATTAATGTCCAACGAGCAGATCTATCAGTGTCAATATTTTTGAGATATTCATATTTCTTTTGCATGAATTGTTGAAACTAGTTATTTCCACACACTGTTTAGTTTTAAAATGATGCATATGCATTAAACCTATTTTTACAAGGAAATTGTGTGGATGTTTTAAATATTTTAAATATTCCAATGGCAAACTCTAACCTGTATCCCACTTTTCAGATCCACGTTCCTGTGCAAATCCCCGAACACACCTGAGCAGATCCTAGAATGCTCAAAAGGAACCCAAAGCCATGTAGGCCTACTGGTTAAGCCTAATACAAGGCTAAATCGGGCAATCTGAAGTCTAATTAATGGAGTATGACTAGTTCCACTAGTTAATGAAAGCTTGTTACAATGGTAACTTCAGGAGACTTGGTTGGATATTGAATAAAGTAAGAATTTTGTACTGTACTTGAAACTCTAATAGTAATTTAGTAAACTGTTATAAATTTTTATAATTTTTTCTTTACCTAACATGATTTTGCATGGAAATACTATCAATATGTGGGTTGGGTTATGGTGGCAGTTGTAAAGCTGTAACTGAAATACTAATGTAAAATATTTTAATTTAGTGCAGTAACTTCTAACTAGCTAATATATTGAAATAATGTTATTTTTGCTATTTAAAAATTTGCTAACTAGTGCAAAGAGGAGCAATTAAACAATCTTAGAACAACTGTGGATAAATGTACTAATCATGGTACAAATATTTGTCCATGATATTTGGACTAAGAATCACGGTAAACCTGCTTTATAGGGTTTAAGTTTGATAGCATACTGTATAAATTGTAACACCAAAGTAAATGGACAAAATGACATTGCTTCCTAAAATGTAAACTTGATAACTAAAATTAAGTTATGCTGTGTAACACCAAAATGGTCAATTTTATATCTGCCTAATAGCCTTTAAATTTGATAATTTGTGTAACAAAATATAAGGACAATATTGCTATAATTCCCATTATTTAGCTTTCTATAAATCTTTAATTTAGATTGAGTGGCTTCATTAACTTATTAGCAGATACCCAAAATATTTTAACTTATACTGAAATAGACTTCGAGAGCTAGAGCTTTTATAAGAAGAGGAAACATTTAAAATGGGAATCTTTCTAATCACACTTAATCTTACATTTGCTTTAGTTTTTGAACGGAAAGGTCAAATAATTTTATTGAAGACTTAAGAACTTTGAATTTGTAAAACACACAAAAGGGAAGAATCAAATCAATTATGAAACCAATGATTGGAATGTAATGGAATAATTGTTAGTATTTAAATGAATTTCTTAGATTTATAGCTTCGTACTAAACTGCCTTAACCACCACTAGCGCAGTTGTGCACCACAACTTTGGCCCTTTGATAAAACCAATTTTCTTGCTGTCCCAAAACTTGTGCAATTGCAGGGTTGTCACAGTTGCACGTGGGTGCTGAATAGCTACAGGACCTAGTGCTGGGCCATATGGACCATTCTATGGCTGTTGTATTCCTTTGGCCCCTAGATATCTTCTGTTCCAGCTGTCTTTTTACTTTTTCCGTCCCTTCAGTTATTGAAGTGCAACTTTAGGGCTTATGAATTGTGCAGGGGTGAAAAGTTTTAATGGCCCAATACCAGGCTATATGGCCCTGACTGACAATGCCACATTCGTTAGACTCCAGGATAAGTTCATTACTTTGTACAGTATTGGTTCCTGTGTATTTTTATTGCTATTTACCGCACTTTTCTCGTGCAGCTAAACGGTTTTCCTCAAAATTGCACACGGGAGCAGAGTAGCACCTTGGCCCTGGTGCTTGGCTATGTAGCCCAGATGCTATGGATCGTCAACATTCCTGAGACTCCTGGATAAATTACAATTTTAGTTTTTTACAATATTTATCGTCCAACTTTATCCTGATTTCTTTACTGCTACCCAAGAACTAATGTATACTGTAATTGTAGGGATCTTGAGTTGCACATGGGTGCTGAATAGCCCCTTTCGGCCCAGCAGCATTCCTAAAGGCCCTTCCACATCAGTGGCAAATGCACAGCGGGCAAACACCTATTTTGCTGTGTGGGTTATGATCACGAGTGTAGTTAACGTCATAGACATGGAAACAGTGGGCAAACCATTTAATTACCTGTGGCCGATGTTGAGGCACTGGACAGGCTCCTGACTCTTGTCAGATGCAACTGAATGGCCTCTGCCCAGTGTCTGGCTTATGTCATACATTAACCTTCCTTTGCCTACTGTCTGCATTGGATGGTTTGATTTCGTAACTTTCAAAGAGAATTATGGGCAAATCAGTTCCTGACCTTCCTTTGCCCCCTTGTGTGGAAGGGCCTTTAAACTGATGAATTCACTTTTAATTTTGTACAATGTTAGTTTTTTTTTTTTTTTTTCTGTCCAATGCCTTTTTTTTTTTTCATACAATTGCATGGTTTTCCCAAGAGTTGCACATGACCTTGAATAGCTCCTAGGCCCCAGTGCTTGGCCATAGGGCCCAGATTCTATGGCACAGCACCATACTTGAAACCTAAAGTTCCTTTAATTCTGAAGTTTTTATAATTGCTTGCCAACACCTCAACTACTGTATACCTTGGTTTCCCTTAGTTGCATGTGGTTGCTGCTC
Organism: Palaemon carinicauda; assembly: GCF_036898095.1. Taxonomy (NCBI): domain Eukaryota; kingdom Metazoa; phylum Arthropoda; class Malacostraca; order Decapoda; family Palaemonidae; genus Palaemon; species Palaemon carinicauda. The sequence continues at coordinate 133,969,705 of NC_090737.1, forward strand.
CTTAGCCCAAGTGCTTAGCCATAAAGCCCTTCTGTGGCTAAGTAGCATTCCTTAGTTTTGGAAAACTCTTTCTCTTGAAACTGCAGTGTTTTCTCAGGGGCATGTTGGTGCTGAATAGCATATAGGTCCCAGAGCTTGGCCATATGGTCTAGATTTTATGGATTGACAGCATTTCTTAAGACTTCTGGATATTTACTTTTAATTTTTGTTAGCAATAAAAAGGGAAACTGGAATGAATATTTTACTCCAATTGCAGGGATTTCCCAGTGACACTTGGCCACTGAATAGCATCCAGACACAAGTGGGTGACCATATGGCTCGGCAGCACTCCTCACTCCTGGTTAAATTCCTTTCTCAGTTTTAATGTTAGTTTTCATTATTGTCACTCTTGATTTTCAATTATAAAACTAAAGAGATTTCAGTTTCATTTGAGTGCTGAATAGCTCCTAGGCCCCAGTGCTTGGCCATGGGACTCAGATGAATGCAATTTTTCAGTTTCGTAAAATGTTATGGTTTTCTTGATTTATTGCTTTCAAACACCTTAACCTTTTCATTGTACAACAGGGTTTTTCCTAGCATCATGGGGGTGCCAAATAGCTCCTATGCCCCAGTCCTTGGCCAACTGGCCTAGTTATAGCAGCAAATGTTAAATTCCTGGATAACATAACTCAAGTATTGAATTTGTTTTTTATTAGTGCAAACAAAAAATTTCACTTGTAAGTTCTGAGTGGCACTAAGGTAAAAAGCATAGCCATTTGGCTCAGAATATATAATTGCAGCATTTCTCTCCTAGATGGTCACTTTTCGGTCTTGTACTATACCTCAATTCCAGTCAACTATGATTGCTGAGAAACCCCTCAATTTTTAAATTGTGCAATTGCAGGTTAACAGTTGCCCATAGGTGCTAAATAGCTAATAGGGCCCTGAGATTGAGGGAACACTTATGGGCACTATTCTCTTATATCTTCCCCTCAACTTTTTTTTTTTTCCAAGTTTATTATAGTTGGTGTGGAAGATTTAATTTATTGTTCTTGAAATAATTTAATTGTTCATTACTACTTAATTTATTTCCTTGTTAACTTAACTCATTGGCTATTTTTCCCTGTTATAGCCCTTGGGCTTATAGCATCCTCCTGTTCCAACGAGTGTTGTAGCTTGGCAATAAGGATTTTCTACATAAATATAGTTATGATCGTGGAAACTGATAGTTAATGGAATTAATTTCTGATTTTAAGGGTATTTTCATAGAGAATAACATTGGTAGAATAACAATTGAGTGTTTAACATAACTTACTTATTAAATGAAGGAATTTATTAGCCCTAGTAATCTATTTGTACTTGATACAACTGCTTTGCACATCAAAGGGAGGTTCTGGATGCCTGAAATATACTTAACAGTATTAACCTGTCTGTTTTTATAATTGATACTGTTTTTACAGGTGCTGTCAGCAAATCGAAACGTCCATTGCCTCAAATTGAATGAATGAAAAGCTAGAAAATTAATGTCCATGCAGTCTGCCAGAATCTACATTGATGGATTGATCAAAATAATGAGCTTTTATGAAAAATTATGGTAAGTTTTCCTATCTCAATTTGAGTAACAATAGTCTAGAACAGGCATGGGAAGCCTGCTGCCTTCCCCCGTCCCCAGATATAAAAGGCTACTGAAATTTTAAATTTTATTTAACAGTAAGGCTTAGGAAATTATTTCACTTATAATTTTTCATAGTAAAACAATAATTTTTCATAGTAAAACAAAATTGCAGCAATTACAAAATAGGACATTTTGGGCAGCTTACATTTCTTGCATATATGCATTATTAGACCTCATGTGGCCCTCAGTCCATGAAATTGTCTGTGCCTGGTCTAGATTGTATTAAATGTACCTAATTTGGTTGTCTAAGTAACAGTATGATTTTTTTTTTGTTTAAGATACTTAAATGTTATAGCCTGTTTCATAGCTTTGACTTTTTAAAGTATTGTCATTTACTTTATTAACTTTGGAGAGCTGAAAATTCATTTGAAATAAGTTTCACTTAGGATATGTTATCAGGTTTTTTATTAATGGGCTCTTAAGTAGCAATCCAATGTCAAAGTTACTCATTAGGTTGTACAGGTAAATTGCAGTAACATTCATGAGCAGGTGTAGACAAATAGTACGTTTGGAAATTTTCAGTTTTGTTTATTCATATCTAGCTATCCAATCTTATTAAATAGTACCACTAGTTTATTGTAAATGCATTATTGCTTAATAGGATATTAAATCTATACAATTTATTTGCAGATTGATAGAAAAGGATAAAGATGGATTTTTAATGAAGAGGAACATGCAGACAAAGAAGAATGATTTTGCAGCAACTGCAATATAAGAACGGGGACCAATTGACATTGTCTTCAGCAGCAGATTATACACCTTCAACAGTCCTCGGTAGCAGTACACGCATACTTGACATTGACAGCTTCAGTAGCAGAATAAGGTGAAGAATTGAAGAAAACAGAAGAGAAAGGAGAAATTATGAAGGAGGAGAATTGATCAAAGAGAACTCCTGTAGCAGAAGAAAGTAAATAATCGAAATAAACGAAGAAAATTAAAAATACAGAAGAGCAAAGTTAAGAATATAGAAGAAAAGTCAATTTAAGAATTCATTAGAAAAAGTTGAGAAAAAGAAAAAACGTGAAAGAAAAGAAAAATGAAGAAATTACGTTAAAGGAGGAAGAAACCACGTGAGAGAGATGAAGAAATTACGTTAAAGGAGGAAGAAACCACGTGAGAGAGAAGAATTTATATGTAATATATTACATATATTTATAACTGCGAATTGTAAAATTGACCAGGGGGTAGGCTAAAAGAATTATAAAAACCCAGTTATAAATAAATATACAGTATTTTTATAGTATTTTATTACTCTTTTTTTTACAATATTTTCATTTTTTCTTATTCGCCTCTATGTGTGGCATGTTTTCTTGTTCCTATTATTGATTTATGCTGTTTAAACAGTTATTCTTCATTTTGCTAACATGCTCCTTCATACTGCCAAGTATCTGCCTCTCTGCTCCTTCATACGGGCGAGTGTCCTCCTCTTTCCTCCTTCATACTGCAGTGTGACTGCCGTTCTACTCCATCACACTGTCACCTCCAGCATCGTTGACTCATTCTAAGAATGGTTCAGGCCACTGACTCGTCCAGTTTGCCACACTTCATTATCATTATTCCTTTTCCTCTATCTGGATCCTTGCAGCATCTTGTGCTCAGATGCTTATGAAGACAGATCAACTTCATTCTCCGATGGAGAGCTTTTTGGACTTAATGTGACTGTGCTGAATACTGTAGTTTAATTCCAGCCTTTGTTCTACTTCATTTCTCCTATTCTTTTACCATTCCTGTAATAAACAAATAATTATTAGCTTTAAAGTTTAGAAAAACTCATGAAGTAAGGCACAACAAATGTAAAGGAACTATCTTCCAAAATTTAATCACTGCAATTACCATAATTTATCTCAAATGACAAGTCATTTTACTTTAAAGTATGGAGGCTCTAATGGAAATTTTCTTCCTAATAGTTAGCTTTTATCTATACTCAATTTTGATGTTATTTTCATTTATCCTCAAGGTTGGCAATATGATAAAAAGTTTACTACCCGCTTCCAAATAATGGAATCGATTTGAAATTGGATCAATCAGTAATAGGTGAAGTAGCAGGGTACAAGCAACAAATCTATTTTAAGTTCAACTTTTTAGTTGCCGAAGCTGCTTTAATAATGCCTTAAATAAGTTCAACTTTGTAGTTGCCGAAGCTGCTTTAATAATGCCTTAAATAAGTTCAACTTTGTAGTTGCCGAAGCTGCTTTAATAACGCCTTAAATAAGTTCAACTTTGTAGTTGCCAAAGCTGCTTTAATAATGCCTTAAATAAGTTCAACTTTGTAGTTGCCGAAGCTGCTTTAATAACGCCTTAAATAAGAGCAGAGTGCGAGATGCTACAGGAATACTCGTCTATACAGATGTAATAATTTTACCATGTGATCTATTAATATGATTCAATAAATATTAATACTCTTATTATAAACTTGTCAAGATAATTGAAATGAATATATAGTATGTAATCTAGAATTCAGATTATCTAGGTAAGGATACATTTATATTTAGTTAACTAATTAAAATTTATGGAGAAAAACTTAGCCCTTAAACTTACCCTTTTCCAATCAAACGCAGCAGTTTATGCAAATGGCACAAATACCCAATGTGCGAGCTGCTGTGTCAACCATTTGCAAGAAAATATCTAATAGAACCCTTGGAAGTTGCAATGGTTGCTAGGTGGGCCTGCATCATTAAGATCAGTCAAATTGATTTCATAGTTCAAGCGTTCTTGTCCCTCAACTTTCATTCATCTGCGAAGATAGAGCTTTGGTATTAAGTTTGTAATTCAATATATTTTTTACTGATAAATAGAGTTTTGGATTTTGCCTCTTTACTATACAATCATTAATCTGCAAAGATAGAGCTTTGGTATTTTGTAATTCAATATATTACTGATAATAAATTTAGTTTTGCATCATGCCACTTTACTACAGTCAAACTTGGAAGTAACATTATGGTAGCTATCAGATTCTTGCTAACATTACTGAAAGGTTTTTCCATTAAGACCGGTAATGTAAAAACATTCTCAAATGTCCAAATTATACAAATTGGAGTGAATAATCTTTCATTAAAAGTACGTCCAAGTTATTTATGCAAATACGTCACAACTTAACGAGTCCATATCATTTGTCTATTTGAAGTTTAGAATTTAATTTAGTAAAGTTCTTTATTTCCTGTCCTCACCCTTTTTTATTCCAAGTTTGTATAGGCTATCAACAGTATCAAAGCATTAGTCAAAACTTTCAATGATTCTCAATTAAGGCAACATAGAAGACCAAGTCTACTTAGTGTTCTTCCCTGTCAAACCACATTTGCATGAATACTCTATAAAGCTATATTCATACACAAATGCAAATGATTTAATACCACCAATCTTTGCTTAAATATTTAAGATGTTCGATCATTATTGCTTTCAGTTGCATAATTACTTCGTCCATTACAAACCCTAATTTGATTTTGCCGTTATAGCAAAATGATTTACAAACTTCTTTGCACTACTTTCTAAACTTGTGTTGAGCTAAAATTTATTTGTTTGATTTTACTGCCATAGCAAAATATTTACAAACTTTTTACACTACTTTCTAAACTTCAGTGTTGGAGCTAAGAAATTTGTTTGACTTTAGTGCCATAGCAAAATATTAGAATTTGTACCCTACTTTCTCAACTTTAAATATTAAACTAAGAATTTTTAATATGAGTGAATGCTTACCTCTACACTAGATCTTTTACTCAAACCTAATTATTAGGATTCTATGTTAGTTTTATAGCCAAGTGTTGGTCCATACAAGGACGTTTAGTGCCAAAATCTACAGTAAGTAGAGGTTAATCATACCCCTAAAAAGCAAGAGGTTGGGCAGCAAATGAAAGAGCGGAAATTGATAAGAACAATTGCTATATTAGGTCCTCAACTTACGAAGATTCGACTTACAAACGTTTGGGGGGGGGGGGGGGGAAAGGGGAATCCAACTAAAGGTTAGATATTGTATCAAGAGCTCAATGAAATACTATAAACTTATAATTTAATAAAGTAAGCTAGATATTTCCAATATGAAACTTCGTTGAACTTAGCAACTCAAAATCGTAGGCATTATGTTAGGCGAAGCCTACCTTGGGCCAATATTCCAACAAAATTCGACTTACAGCTTCTTGGAGCCTAAGTTTTCAAGTTGCTAACTTTCTGTAGTATAGCTAGAATAAGGACTTCAGTAATACTTATAGTACACCAAAATGGGTGCACTTTAATAATAACCCTACTACGTAAACAATTATTAGGGGCTAGCTTCTAACCATTGAAAACTAGAGCCATTTATGCATTTGCTGAATGGATTTTTCAATAAACCTTATTACCCTCACCTAAAGTACACCAAATGTGGTGGACTAATTATTACTCTGCTACGCTTACAATTATTAGGGAATAGCTTTTAACCAGTGAAAACTACTGACATTTATCATGGATTTTTCAATAATCTATTACCTTGTATTTTTCAAATTCAATTTTGCAATGCTGAATATGCCAATGCAAAAGTACATATTGTAACTTCACTTCTCAATATTTCACTAAACTAATTAATTTTTCAAAATACCAAATTCTCTTACGGGTTGCCTTGATAATATTGAACCCGAGGTTGCAATGAACCAACCTTATCCAATGAATTCAAAATCTTTGAATCAATACTTCAAATTTTCTTAAAACTTTCGTATTTGCTAAATATTAATCTCTTAACTTTGTGGATGTGTACTTTCGAAGACTGCATAACAATCAGTACTTTACATGACAGGTGGTAATCACAGATCCGGAAAATTTAGTATTGTACTAACCCATCACCATACATCGGGATAACTATTCCATCACCATATACATTAAGATGACATTTCCATCACCATATACATTAAGATGACATTTCCATCACCATATACATTAAAATGACATTTCCATCACCATATACATTAAAATGACATTTCCATCACCAAACAAGATAAGGGTCACAACCTTTCACTACATAACCCTTCACCATAGACCACAAATAAAGCAATAGGAAAAGGAAAAACTTTAGTCAATACTGTAAAGAAACGTGTACTTGATAATTTAAAACAGACTTTCAAAAGTGTTGCTCTAAAGTTTTAATTCTCTGAAAGTTCTCTCGTTGCGATGCCGGAAGATTCTTTGGCGGTTGAATAAACTTGATAAGGATCACTTTCTTCAAGAAGTTCAAATCAAGACCTGAAACAATAATCTAAGATTAATTCATGTTTGGGGGGATAGTTCTACCCAATGATTGTACTTTCATATAACTAATTTAGACAAAACCAAAAAGCCTTGTCTGTACTTTGATAAAACTACTTTTATAGAACCACTTTAGACAAAACCAAAAAGCCTTATCTGTATTTTGATGAACTAATTAAAACCACCAAAAAGAGTTCTGTATAAAACTACTTTAGACTTGACCAAAAAGCCTTCTGTACTTATATAAAACTACTTTAGAATTAACCAAGCATTATTCAATTGCAATTGTCAAATTGAATTGACGGCTAAAAAAATTGTCAAATTGAATTGGTGTTATTTAAAGTACGGATTTACTTTGGACTAGGTTTTTAGATTAAATGAGCTTAGCCAGCACCGGCTCTTGCTTTTAAGAGACTACTTAGAATTTGGTAAGAAATTGCAACCTAAGGAAAAATAAAAACTCCTTCCAGAAAATCGTAAAGTTACTTATTAGTTTACATAACTAGACCTAGCAGTTTGATTAAGTGAATTTAACAGTATCCCTGAGATCAATAAAGGGAACACTAAGTAAACTTACGCTGTTTGTCATGAAAGATTGTATGGTTTCATAGAAATTTCCTCCGGGCTGTATCCATTGGCTGCATATTTTAAACTGTCAGAAGTCACCACTTTGCATATATATTTCTGAAGTCACTCAATATGCAACACGACGTTCGCCCGCCATCTTTCCAGCCAACACGGCCTATTATTTCTTGCCAGCACCTGCAATATAATTCAGGTGTAAATACAATGTGGAAAATCTTGATGAAATAAATATTACCCTTGGCATAAGACTTATATAGGCCTGAAAATTTTTCACAACTTATTACGGACATAAGCGTTATAGATAAATCCTTTGGTTGAAGACTACGCCAAGTTAACCTAATGAAACAAGCCAGGAGATTAACATTCAGAACCCTTTCATAAATTTTTGTAGGAAATATTCAACATACAGCATTGATTTAAGTGGATAAATAGAGTATTTTGGACAACTTATTCATTAAAACAAAGGAGAATAGACAAATATGTTATATATCCTACACATACCTTACAATATAATATTACAAATTTAGCGTTCAGTATATATTTTTTGTTTTTTACTATAATAAAGCTACCAAGTTATTCAAATGTTTCATAAGTTAATGTGAGAAAGGAAATCCTTAACAGACAATATCGACGAGTCTAGGAGTATGCATTTCTTTAATTTCTTTAATTGAAAGACTTACATAAATTTGGAAGTACAATCATCACGAAAACGATCTGGTCTTGCACGTAAATAGCATTTTATTTTGGTCAATATCACTAGAACTTCTTATATTGAAAGAATTCCTAAAATACATAAATTTGGAAGTTCAATCTTAACGAGAATTTTCCTAACTGGTCTTTGCCTTAAATCTAATTAATATAGTCTCCTTGACCCATTACTATACAAATATAACCAATACATCTCAAGATGAAGCGTTCCAAACTATCGGTAATATAACCATCTCCATAGACCATGCTGTAGTATCGAAAAAAAGAACCGGCACTCTGTAGAGTGCATACATTCGCCTAAATGTTTTGTATCACAAGATGTGCAATTTGACTATGCTCATTTTGGCACTAGTTTCACGAAAATAAGAGATATATATAGTTTCAGTGTGTGTGATGATCATGTAGCATATCACAAAATAGGCAATTTGATTATACTCATTTTAGCACTAGTTTCACGAAAATATAAAATTGTAACCATGGAATATTTTTTTTTACGTATGTGACCTTGATCATGTTGTATATAACAAGATAGAAAGTTGAATTATGCTCATTTTGACACTAGTTACACTAGTATAAAATTTGACGGAATATTTTTTACGTATTTGTGATCTTTATCAAGTTGCATACCACAAGATTGGCAATTGGATTATGCTCATTTTGGCACTAGTTTCACGTCAATAAAAAATTGATCATGGAATAATTTTTTTTTTACCTATTCGTGACCTTGATCATGTTCTATATCAAGATACGCAATTAGATTATGCATATTTTGGCACTAATTTCGTGCAAATCTCATAAAATTTGCCATGAAATAGAAAAAATGAGTTTTACCTTTTCGTGACCTTTAACTTTCGCAGGTTGAATATAAAGTTATGCAATTTAATTATGAAAATTTGGGCACTGGTTTCGTGGAAATTGATAAAAAATTGACCACGATATAGCAAAAGGAAATTTTTTAACCTTTTCATTACCTTGACCTTTAAACCAGTGAAAATTCTAATCAAATTGTCCTAGGATCATGGCCAATACTCCCACCAATTTTACGCAAGTGTCGAATCACAAAACAAATAGAAATAGATACACTTCTATCATAACTTCTGGCGAAGGTAACATTAGTCCATACTGGGACAAACTTGAAATAAAAGATACCCAAGTCTAATTCATCTAGTTTGTGTAATTAGACAACTTATTGCGGGCTAATGAACTTGAGAACCAGATGGAGTACCTTTAAAAGGTTCAAAACCTCAAAAGACCATTAACTTAATTCACTGGGTAGTTACGATTATATAGACTATTGTATTTATCTGACTTCTCGACCAAAGCCGTATCCCAACATATTTAAAATATTGACTGAATACGTTAAGTTAATTCTCATTGGATTACAAATGTTACTTAACTTTAACGGTTGCTTTTCCGGTTCTGTACAGCAGGGGAACCCTACTCACTACAGGACCCCGTGTCATTTTATGTTCGTTCAAGAGCATTCAACATTACACGACGTATTGCTCACTTACTGTTAAATCGTCACTACCAAAGCACTCACAGAATTAGTGTGTCTTCAGTTTCCACAAAGCCTTCAAGCGATTTAATTCCTCGAAATTTTATTCCTCTGAATTTTTAGATCAGCTGGAATAAAGCCAGCACGGGCTCTTTCGTAATAAGAACATTTATTAAATCTGGTTAAAAAATTTAAGACTTGCGAAAACAACCTTTACGGTAAAAAAAAAGGCAGGACGTTACTGGAAACTTGTTGTATTGCTTTAATAAACTAGTTCCACGGCTAGTGATGAAAACTACACTCAAGAGAAAGACAACAATGTCAATTAAAAACTTAGGAGGGAAAATCCGCGACCGATTGGAGAAAAAGTTAATACTAGAACGGGCATTCAGTAGAGCGCATATCTTAGCCTTTATGTTGTATATCAAGATGGGCAAATGAATTATCAAAATTCTAGCAAAAATTTCACGCTAATCAAAAATTGGCCACGATATGGCAAAAAGTAGTTTTTGACCTTTTCGTGACCGTGGCCTTTACTTTTGACCCAATCACTCCCAAAACAATCAAATTGTCCTAGGACCATGGCCAATCATACAATCAAATTACATGAGATTCGGTCAAATAGTTTGAGATATGCGAATCAGACAGAGATGCCTATCAAAACCAAGGCCAATTGGCCTTGATCAAAACATAACCTTCACCGCAACGAAGTTGGCGAAGGTAGGAATAGTGCCATGATAATTTTTAACACTATTACAGTATATTTAAGTAAATTTAAATTCACAACATTAAAGTATAAATAGGAAAGCATTAAGCTAACGTTGGAAACAGCTTGCTATAACCTACGAGTCTCCGTCAAACCCTACACAATAAAAATCAGCAATTTTAATCTAAAATTCTCCGTAAAAATATACTTTGTCTTATTTCAGCAAAACACAGATGAGTCATTTTTACCCTACTTAGTTATCTTTCACTGTTAGGTGATCGTAATATCACACCTTTGTGTTAACATACAGTATCAGTTTCTAAAGCAAATGCTTGACAACATTCATACCAGGATTTATTTTTACGGCAAATTTGTAACAGTATACATGGTATGAGAGTAATTTCATCCAGTCTATCCATCAGCTACGAATATTAATCTCCGTTTTGATGCCAAGAATAGCAAAAATGTGGCAGCTTTCAAGAAAAACATGTAAGACTTCTCTTTGGAAAGTGTTATAATAGTGATAAAAAAACTATTAAGCCTGAATACAAATGCTAGCGAATACTGAAAAGATACAGAAATATAACTGAAAAGAAACTATTTTCACACATCAAGGCCCGCCTTTAAGTGTGATGGAGGGCGAGAAATAAACCCCTAAAAGTATGTATTTCACTCAACATTTCCTCGAAAAAATACTAGCTAGTAAAATGAGCATTAAGATGCATACTGTATTTCCTAAATACTAAACAGTGATAATCACTTCCCCCATATATCTTTTCTTAAGAGCAACCTTTAGAATATTAAGTAAAAGACCATATGAAGTCGTGAGCAATCAAACCAGCAATGTATTAAGTTCTAAAACCATTTCTTAGAAAAGGAAAACAATCACATTGAAGTTGGAAAAAAGCCTTATACTACCAGTTTTCCAGTGCATATCCCAGGTTCAATAATTAGTATCGAACTGGCACGCCTAGGATTTTCACTATTTATAATTCATTATTTTCGGTTAATACCAAGCTTTTAGTCCCCCCCCCCCCCCCACACCCCCCCCCAAAAAAAAAACTACTTATAAAAAGACACGGGGTAGCTCGTGTTTATAAAATTAGTATAATTAGATTTAGTATAGTGCTTATTTGTCCATAAATACCATAGTTGCTCTGAAATTTTGGAATAGTCAAGAACTTTAACAGTGATATCCCGAGCAACATTTCTCTCCATATATACCAACCGATTTCCCCTTGGAGAGCATAGGGCTTGGTAGGTCTAGGGTAGATAGGTAGGTATGCTTGTGCATATAATATATACCTGACTAAAGTTACCTCAGTTATACCGAGAATTACACCTAATTGTTGTACGTAACAAAGTTGGCCCTGAACAAATACCAAGTACCTTTTACAGGTAAATTATATTTGGTCCCATATTCACACGTAGTTAATGCTGCTGCAGTACTTTCACCCACAACTTTTCACTTTAAACATTTATTTGACTAAATATTTGGAAGCGCACAAAAATAGTTTCAAGATACTTTCTACACTATACTACTTGCAGAACTACCAATCAAAAAAAAAATATATGGATTTGCCACGTGCTTTCCAGATTTTATCCAGGTAGAGACTTCCCTCGTTCCTTCGAAAATAGAAGGAAAATAGAAGGGAGAACAGTCAACATCATCAGTAGGAAGACTAATCCTAAAATTATCGACGCACAGTTATAATAGTAATAAATGGTGTTCAAAATAGATTTAGTTCACGTGTAGGTACGCTATTAAGCGACATGCCATGAGATATACTTTATCATCGCAATAAAATCAATTAGTTTTATGTAATATAATCTACAAGATTCTTAGTTATATCAGATTGGCATATAAATTTGGGCCACATGATCCGGTAATGAGGCTTGAGACCTATACGCAAATGGGGAAAACCGTACGCCTAACAATTGAGATACATCTACGCCTATTACCGCAAAGGGCCTCATGTTAAGATTTCCCCAGTATATAGATTTTAAATCAATTCTCTTCCATTCCCCTTCTCCCACTCCACGCTTCATAGTCCTCAGCTATGTAGGCCTGGGTCTAACTAATGACTTCTGGCTAAAAATATCCTAGGATTTAAGAGCACAAAGCAAATACCTTCAAGTAATACCGACATTGAACCACTTATGGCTGATGGTTACTGCTACATGGTCTTTTTTACACTTAAGTTTAATTCAGTCTTCAGCCAGGGATTGATCAGTACAAACTTTCAGATATCGTAACACTTTTTTTAGTATATCTGCCACAACACTTTAACAGTAATTTTAATCGGAAATACTCCATAAAATTGTGCTGTTAACCGTATTTCAGTAAAATACAGACCGTAATTTCAACCTACTTTACTTTTTCCTGGTTGGTTACCGTAATACGACTCCTTTACGACAATCAGTTTCTTAAAACTGTTAAACGCCTGGCAAGATTTATTAAAAGATAGTATGTTTAAAAACTTTGGTGACCTGTGAATAACTTTTCCAAATAAGTTTGTACCAGCAGCCTAATAACTTCTCGTTTACAAGAATATACAACGGATAGGTCCGTACACTTAGTTTCCCTAAAAAGTGTCCCTACACTTACTGTTGCTATAAAATAGTGAACTAATCCTACCATCGTTACATTGAACACATGCTCGTTAAGGGGAACGATTGACAAAATTATTATTACCTGCTAAGCTACAACCCTAGTTGGAAAAGCAAGATGCTCTAAGCCCAGGGGCCCCAACAGGGAAAATAACAGTGAGGACAGGAAAAAAATATTAAGAAAAGCAACAAAAATAAATATTTCCTATACAAACTATAAAAACTAACAAAAGAGAAATTAGATTAGCGTGCCCGAGTGTACCCCCAAGCAAGAGAACTAACCCAGGGCAGTGGAAGACCATGGCACAGAGGCTATGGCACTACCCATCAAAGGGATATTTGTAGTGTGAATTTTCACACTAGTGTTCATTACCTTCACCGTGGTTTAACAAAATAGTATCTAGCTTTAATAAAAAAAAAATATTGAAATCCCTAATTAAATCCTATTAAGCAAAGAAGCTTTGTTTACCAACCATTATGAATGATTGAAGACATGCACCCTTAAAGTTTGGTTAAAATTCTTACCTTTAAAATTGTGAAAATCTTAAACCGACAAAATTTAGAATAGGTACCTATTCTACATTTATCTAAAACGAACTCTACAATGCAGTTTTTTTTTTTTTTTCAAATGGTTTTCAAAATTATAACCAACGAAAACTAGACAATCCTTGTGCACAGGTAAAGACTGGTCAATGGTATGACTTTTCCACGGAGGAAAAACAAAGCCTTTGGAATACTGTACTTCAACACAATGTACACCACTATTTACGGTATTAACTCTTCAAAACTTAACCCTAGGTAATTAAGAGTTTATTCTCTAATAACCTGAAATTCCTTTCTCCAAAATATTAAATTGAAAATAAATTTCGACAACAGCCACTCATTAACAAATGTTTAATGCTAATTAGATATAAATATCGTTGATATATAAATAACCACTTACAGGTTAAGTATACTTCTCTACAATGGAATTCAAATTTTAAAATCTTCTCGTAAAGTAAAAACCATTCCTGTAATCCAGAAAATAAGTGATCTAAAAAAAGTATAAATGAAGGAAAACAGTTCCACCACGACTAATATACTTATACATTTTGATCCTGATCCTAGAACGAAACCTGGCTTACATAAAATAACTACTGGGTTGTAGTTTGTAGTAGTATAAAGCCCTCTGAACCCTTAAACTCCTACAGAAACATGTAGCGCAGTCAGGAGTTAGACTATTTTCATATTTCGGAATCTGTATTTAGCACCAATTCTAGTATCTTGTGTAAAGTTTCCAAGTAGACCATTAGGCAAAAATTCTAGTAACCTGGATAATAAGAGCAATGAGCGTTTCGGAATTTTAAAGTGGCAGCTGTTTCAGGAACTAAGGCTTTTTATTGAACTTTTACTTCAAGTTTCGACCAAAACCTTTCAGATTGGTATGGTTCAATGTTATATGCGAATAAACTTTTGTAATCTACAACCTAGGCTTTTATATACCAGATTTATTTGAATTAAACAGTTTAATACCACTTAACACCGTGTGATAAGTAAAAACATGGAAAATACCCAAAATTATATACTAACATCTGAATTTTTTTCAGAACTCCCCTTATGTAGGAATGACGGGAATAATTAGCGTCGCCTAGGGTTAAAAGTACGCGATACCTCAGTACGATCAAGGTCTAAAATTTTAGAATTATAATGGCAATATGTGAAGAAAAGTAATGACGTGCATAAGCGATAAAGTAGACCTTAGCTGAAAATAATTTAAACAATCCCCTGACAGAACGTTACTTCACTATGATGGCCAAGGCGAACATTTGAAATAAGGATCATAACAAAAATAAAGTATAATCTCAAGTTTCGATTTTTTTTTTAAGTCAACATCGAACAAAATAGCTGTCCTAAAATACAGCGTAATCTCCGTGGGGGCGCTAAAATAACCATAAAGTCAGATTATCACCCATACGTTTTATCTCTACCATTAAGACACCTGTCCAAGAACTAAGGATTACAAATTCGGTCGTTGAAATTTTTATTTTCTATTTTAAGCCACACATTTCCGAAAAATAACTTAAATACGAAAATCTCCAATAAAAAAAGATCCTTTTGAAGTTACGCATGAACACGAGTTTGTTACACGAATTTCCTATTATGTACTCCACTTATGGGCCAGCTAAAAACTAACTATATTAAAATTAAATGTCTAGTGTTACCTGGGGTCAGACATCCACATCCGACTAAATATTAGAGTAATGGGTAAATACAGACTAAGTGACCATTCTAAACATACACCTTTATAAAAGTATATAAAAAAATGCGGATATCTGTTTCACAAAGCATAACTTACCAACTTTCTAAACCACAATGATTAACCTTAAAGACCAGGATGATATTGTTCAGACACTGACAGCACAATAGTTGAAAAGAAACTGCAGGCAATCAAAAGGACCCCTGACATGAGTTCTGGGTCCATATTTTAACAGCTCTTAACCAATCACAATCGGGCAAATAATATTCACGACCAAAAGTTAAAACAAGACTTCTGATTGGCTGACAGCTACTTTATCTTTAACGGTTTGGTGATCGTAATATCGCTCATTTGCGACAATATATAAGTTTTTAAATTATAAATGCCTGGCAACATTTATTCCAAGATACATTTATTCAAAGACTTTTACTAACTTGATGCAAACTTGAGTAACCAAAGTTCTATTTTTTTCTGTATATCTACACGAAGGATCATGGGGTTTAAGAACTTTACTTGTCATGTGTGAGTACAAACTCTTCAAAAGTGTGTACCTGCAGCCTAATAAAGTTTACAAAAGCAAAATTTCCGTACACTTAATTTCTCTAAAATGTGTCCCTAAACTTACTGTGGGAACGATGACCAAATCAAAGCAATATTTGTGTGAAGTTTCATTTGTTCATCTTCATTGTAGTTTGATAAAATGCTTGTTTAATAAAAATATTTTCAAATACGTAATTTCATACTATAAAGCAAATAAGTTTTATTTACCAACCATTATTAACGATTAAAACAGCCTTAAAGTTTGGTTAAAATTTAATCATGACTAATTAGAAATAAGTAGCAATTCTACATCTAACCAAACTTTTAAAACTACAATGCAGTTTTTTCAGGAGATTTTCCAAATTCTAAACATTCAACACAAACTAGGCCTATCCTTATGCATAAGTACAAGCCAAAAGGGCATGACTTTCACGGAGGCAAGACTTTGGAATAGTTTACTTCCCTACACAATGTACACAACTATTCACGGTATCATCAACTCAAAACATGAAAGTTATTTTGAATCTAATAGCCTAAAATTCCTTTCTCCAAAATATTTTAATCTAAAATTCAGTTTCAACGTAACTAAACGCACAGTACCCTTTTTAAACAATTCGATTAATGCCAATTTTATAGATATTTCGTTAATATGCTATCAACACTTACAGGATATACTTTTTAAAATGCAGTTCCATCAAAATTGAACTAAAATATGTTCGCGTAAAAATAACCTTCAATAGTTCTGGAATCCAGAAAAAGTGATAAAAATGCTTTAATGAAGGAAGAAAAGTTTCACTAAGACCAGTAAACTATCTCCAATTTGAGCCTGATCCTAGAACGAAACTTGGCTTATTTGAATACATAACCTCTGGGTTGTAGCTTGTGGTAAAACGCCCCCTGAACCCGTAAACTTACAGAAACTTTTAGTGCCGTGAGGAATGACACTTTTCAGTATAATTCGGAATCTGTATTTAGCACCAATTCTAGTATCTGGTGGAAAGTTTCCAAGTAGACCATTAAGCAAAAAATTTAGTAACCTGGATATTAAGAGCAATAGGCGTTTCGGAAATTTAAAGGGGCAGCTGTTTCGGGAACTAAGGGTTTTCATTGAACTGACCGTTTCGCCCAATATCAGTTTCAGATTAGTATGGTTCAGTTATCTGCGAATAAACTTTTGTAATCTACAACCTAAGTTTTTTTTAACCATATAAAAAAGGTAATACCACTTGACACTCACTGGGTGATAAAAATTAATATCCAAAATAATTTAACATTGAATTTTTGTTATCGCAACTCCCCTAAGTATCAACGACCGGAAAATTAGGTTCATCCGAGGTTAAGAGTACGTGAAGTCGGTATGATCAAATTCTTAAAAGTACTATAAATTCTATTATGATGGCAATATGTGGAAGACTGACGTGCTTAAGCGATAAAGTAGACCGTCGCAGATATTTAAACAACCCTCTTAAGGATAGAACGTTCCTTTACTCTTTCATGGCAAAGATTAACTTCTGAACTATAGTCAAAACAATTTCTAGTATAATCTCAAATTTTAGAAAAAAATTTAAACAGAAAACTAACATTGAGAATCGCCGTTCTCGAAGGAATTCGTTCTATACACCACTCTTACAGCGTAACTTCAAGTGCTCTAAAAAAAAAAAAAAAAAAAATTAAACAGAACTGCTGTCCTCAAAGGAATTCTTTCTGTAAACCACTCAAACAACGAAACTTCAAATGCGCTAGAATTTCAAAAGTCATGAACAACCATGGGTTTTATTTTAACCATGATGACTACTGCCCGAGAACTAAGATTTACTCATTAGGTTAAGTTTAAAAGTTTTAATTTTCTAAAACTTCATGCCACATTGACTTCACGAAAATCTTAGGAATATTCCAATAGAAATTTCCCATAAAAACAAACGCCTTTTAAAGTTACGCATGAACACGGGTTTGATACACTAATTTCCACTTATGGGCAAACAAAGCGAACTATATTTGAATTGTCTCGAGTGTTACCTGGGGTCAGACATCCACATCCGACCAAGTATTAGAATAATGGCCTTGGTTCAAATACAGCCTAAACCCTGGCAATTCAAATATACACCTTAAGAAAAACGTAAATTGCAAAAAAAAAAAAAAAAAAAAAAAAAAAAAATAGTAAAAAAGGCTTTCATAAATAATTTTTTTTTTTTTTACAAAAGATTAACACTTCGAATAAAGTAAAATTTTAACACCACAATGATTTACCTTAAAGACCAGGATGATTTTGTTCAGACACTGACAGCACAACGGTTGAAAAGAAACTGCAGGCAATCGAGAGGACCCCTGACATGGGTTCTGGGTCCATATTTCAACAGCTATTAACCAATCACAAACTGGCAAATAATTTTCACGACCAAAAGTTAGAACCAGAGTTCTGATTGGCTGACAGCCAAGGACTCTCCAGACAAGCAGTTCAGCTCCAAATTACGTCATCGGACATTTAGCCTGCCATCTGTCGGCAAGTTGCTAAAGTACAGGGAACGGATAAATTTCTGAAGAAAATAAAAACTTACGTGATAGTACTGAATAAAAATATGATTATAGGTATCAAGCTTTTACTTATAGATAGTTTATATTTGAGAAATTAATTAATTTTCTATAGTACGTCGTATCTCAAGCAAAAATTAAGGACATGACAATGGCTTAAAAAAGAAAGGGAAATCGTGTAGAGTGCATTTAATCCTAGTTAGTTTATACACTAGTAGTGAAATCTCTTTGCCGAGTGTGAATAGCCATATGTAAAACACATAGATTACTATTTACCGAAGTTCCCAACATAAATGTGAATTTCAATTTCCGGCAAACTACATTATCATAAACAGTACATTTACTTAAGAAATCGAGAGGTTTTTACCAATAAATAATTACATTAGTCTATTCAAAGATGTTACTTTCAGTAAATAATTCATCCCACATCTTACAAAGTCACAGCTTTTGCTATTAATATCAAGTTTTAATTTGATGCTCTACATTTTGATAAAACTTCACTTAAGCAGTTTATAGAATCTTTATATCGTTTCAGTTCACAAACTTCGTCTTTGTAGGTCACCAATTGTTAAAGACACTAACCTTGATTTAGTGCTTCCCCTCTTGACCTTTGACCTTAACATGTATTAATTGGCGTGGATAATCATACACTCAAGAATGAACCAAGTTTGAAGCCTCTGTGATAACTACGTCCAAACTTATGACTGATTACGTGAATTGGACATTTTGCTTGACCTTGACCTTAACCTCCAAAATTTAATTTCACATAACAGTTAATCCCTACAAGTTTTATTACTCTACGATTAAAATTGTGGCCAGGAAGCTGTTCATAAACAAGCACACAAACAGAGGGTAAAACATAACTTCCTTCCAACTTCGTTGGCGGATGTCAAAATAACCAAAATCATATGATTGAGAAAAAGCCTATAACATTAAAACTGAACTCTCGTATCCTTTCAATTCACTTTCCAGAATACAATTTTATATGAAATGAGGAGAATAAATACCAATTTTTTTTTTTGTCTTTATTCTAAAAAGCTTATAACGTCTGTATTTCTCAGGTTGACCCGCTTCTATGGACATGCAAACTTCAACTTTATGCAGTTGTGTTAGAAGTACAAATGTTGTCTACAGCTTTTAAAACTACAAAACAAACAAGTCAATTTATCATCGATTCACATCATCGTTATAATATGAATGAGAACTTTTTCTTGCAAATATGAATGAGAAATTTTTACTGCAAATATGAATGGGAACTTTTTTACTGCAAATATGAATGAAAACTTTTTCTTGCAAATATGAATGAGAACTTTTTCCTGCAAATATGAATGAAAATTTTTTACTGCAAATATGAATGAGAACTTTTTCCTGCAAATATGAATGAAAATTTTTTACTGCAAATATGAATGAGAACGTTTTCACTGCAAATATAAATTAGAATTTTTTTACAGCAAATATGAATTAGAACTTTTTACTGCAAATATGAATGAAAACTTTTTACTGCAAATATGAATGAGAACTTTTTACTGAAAATATGAATTAGAACTTTATTTACTGCAAAATACAATGCACATGGTGGTGGTCATAGTTTAATCTGGTCAGTTTATTCCTCAATCAAAACATTTCCTTTAATATTAATATAAATAACTACATAAAAGCCTATGGCTGACTTTAGCCCGACTCTAGTCAAGATAATGGAATAATCTGACCAAACTAACAATCTATGATCTTTCCGAGATGAAGGATTTTAGAGAGAACTGAATTACAATTGTAAAAATAATCATATTGAACAGAAATTTGTTCCTTTATAATGAATATCCTTCAGGTAGGGCTAATATCCACTAGAAAGGTTTTTATAACAATCTATGATCTTTCCGAGATGAAGGTTTTTACAGAGAACTGAATTACAGTTGGTGTAGAAACAGTCGTATTGAACAGAAATGTGTTCTTTTATAATGAATATCCTTCAGGTGTAGGGCTAATATACACAAGAAAGGTTTTAATAGCACGTAAAAATCCTCTAACAATCTATGATCTTTCCGAAATGAAGGTTTTTAGAGAGAACTGAATTACAGTTGATGTAGAAATAATCATATTGAACAGAAATTTGTTCCTTTATAATGAATAATCTTCAGGTTTTGCGAATATCCACAAGAAAAGGTTATAATAGCAAAGAAAAATACAAATTATTAAAAAAACTTATGAAGTTTGGCCTTAACAATGATACAAGTACCCATGGCCTATTCTAACTACCAAACCACTCGGGAGGACATGCTCCACAAATTAACGTATTAACAGTTTCTGACTTTCATGTTAATTTCAAGTCCCCACTTGCTAGTGTTGGAGGGACAGATTTAAACAAACATCAACAATTTCATAAATGTAATTAACAATAATAAACACTAATATCCTATAGCAATAGGTGAAGCAGATACCCCAAAATCTCTCCAGGATTTTTTTCTTATGGTGGCAAATCTTCAAATTCAAGTTTTTTTTCAAAATCAATGTCTTCAAATACAAAGTGTTCAAATTTAAAGTTTTCTAATTCAAAGTCTTCAAATTCAAAGTTTTCAAATTCAGTCTTCTAATTCCAGTTTTCAAATTCAAAGTCTTCAAATACAAAGTCTTCTAAGTCAAAGTCTTCTAATTCAAGTTTTCAAATTCAAAGTTTTCAAATACAAAGTCTTCTAATTCAAAATTTTCAAATTCGAAGTCTTCTAATTCACAGTTTTCAAATTCAAAGTCTTCAAATACAAAGTGTTCTAATTCAAAGTTTTAGAATTCAAAATCTTCTAATTCAAAGTCTTCCAATACAAAGTCTTCTAATTCAAAGTCTTAAAATTCAAAGTCTTGTAATTCAAAGTTTTCAAATTCAAAATATTCAAAATCAAATGAGCACCATTTTATCGACCTTAAATTATGCCCTTTTTAACCTGAATGTTAATTCATTATCATTCTAAATAAATTATGCAGCTTAGTTTAGGCTACATAAAATCACCAAATGAAATCTTAACATGAAATTATAAAGCTGTAGAATAAAGCGAGTTAGCGTAACACACCAACATTCAGAAAATGTGAAAAATTTTAAAAACTAAAAAAAGCAAATTTTAAAAATTAGTTTTTTTTTTATAGCAATTATGTCGAACGAAATTGAGATCAAATTAGTTTACAAACTCAATTCCCTTTTCTATATATAGGCCATTTAACAATTGCTTCATTGGCAGACAACCATTGGGAAAATACCACAAATTAATCCAAATTATCAAATAATTCAATTTTTTATGAATTCGAAATGTATTAAATTATATCTTGAAGGTCATTAACACTTAAAAGCAGGTTATTAATTAGTCAAACAAATATGAATATATAAAGAAAAACCAGGACACTTTAAATTATTCTCACTTTTTCCTATTCACATGTTTAACATAGGTTTGTTGACCCAAGAGACTGTGATGCCAGTTGTTTTACACTGAAATGAACGTAACTTATAATTCATTAAATCCTTTACCTATGTGCTAAAAACTCTCGTTTATTTGTTTACAATTATAGATGCTACTAGATTTCATCAACAATTCAGTTTTAATTGCAACTTTTTTCAGCGAAACGTCATCAGATAGGCCAAATAGATTTTGTGAGCAGAGAACATAAAAATATATGGAGAATTAGTAAAGGAAATGGACAGTGCAAATAAAGGGTAGAACAAGAAACATGAAAGAACCAGGGTCCACAAAGTAGAATGTTCGTAAGTTCAACATTAAACGAAAAGAAGCAAACGAGAAATATGAGGATGTTCAATAAATAGGCCTACATATAGACGTTTGATAAACGACTTATAGGCCTATTGATATGTGTCTGATTGCCTAGTTATAAGTTAGCTATAAATAATTGCCGGAGTATTAAATAGAATAACGTTATTTAATAATATATTTGTCAGGGAACTTTTTCAAAGACTATAACTGATGCAATATGGAATTAATTGAAAACTTCCAATAATTACCTAAAAAAAATCTATAATAAAGAATTATGCACTTGTCAATGAATATATATATATATATATATATATATATATATATATATATATATATATATATATATATATATATATATATATATTCATTGACAAGTGCATAATTAGATAAAAAGCTTTTTGATTTGTCCAACAAAAAAAATAAGCAGTTTATTTGTATTTGATTGCAAGGCTGCGTAGTTATAACTAAAAACAAATATGATTTTTTTATGTATTAAATCATTTCAAGGCTGTTTTCTTACGAAAGAGTAAGTATTGTACCCCATTCTTGTGTCAAAAACAGGAAATTTGTTTTCGTGCTGAACAATGGTTATGAAACTGTAGTGTAGATGGCGCCACTTGTTTTACAAGGACGCTAAAGCAAATATTTGGTCTTGCCAGTAATGTGTGACTTCTTTGTTTAGGCGTCCTTGATTTTTTCCCTAAGTACAAGAGACTTCCTACTTGAGCATCGTGTTTTCACCGTTTAACTTTCGTAAGTGACGTGCTGCGGTTGTGTCCACAAATCAAATGTCTCCACAAATCAAAGGTATGTTAAATTTTCCAAAATTTAAGGTTTTTTTTCAATGTGATAGAAGACTAATTGATATAAGTATTGTTGGTTTAGTGACTGTTCATTTTTTGTATTAGAAAAATAGGCTTTGTTGGTGCGTTAGTTTTTTTTTATGCATTTTTTTTAGAATATTTGGTGATCGAAGACTCTAATTGATAGTTTTATTGGTTTAGTGACTGTGCATTTGTTGTTTTAAAAAATAGGTTTTGTTGATGCGTTATTGTAGTTTTTATATATTTTTTAGTATATTTGGGAAGAGTACGATAATTTCCATGTGGTGGATCCAATAAGCAAATAGAAAATTTATAGTAATCATAACAGCTTTAAGAAGTTTTCTATGAACTTCCAATGTATCATACTTTGGCTTGGGATTACAGAACTTTAGACTGTGTTAATTGTGATTAGTTCCATAGTGAATTTGCTTCCGTGAAAGCAGCGTTTTGATAGTGTAGGAACTTAAAGCAATTTACATCGCCAAGCACAGAAGTGCTATTGAGGATTTACTAGCACTTTAGAATAATCTAATCTGATATGGGTATTGGATTAATCTTTAAGAAATCGAATGTAAGACTTAATTTTCAATTGAAGTCATTTTTCTCCAGTTACGGAACTATCCGCAAATTCATTAAACATATAAAAAAAATCCAAGGTTTCGCCAATAGCCCAGTTCCCATTAGAGACGGTTTGGTTTCCCTAACGATTTTACTGGAACTTACTGAAACTATATATTCAGCAAACGTGTAGGCCTAGGTAGTACTTATTAGTTTAAATCTGATCCAGTCCACATTCTTCTCGATTTCATTTGAAATTTATTAAACTACAGATTTATCAAACATGTAGACGGTAACTGATAAGACTGGATATCGGATACAGTTGATTTTTGCCATCTTTATCATAGGTCTTCATTTATTGTTTATCCAGTCGGTTAGATAATTTCAATGTATGGCCCTTCCGGTCACTAACAATATAAGTGAAAAGTAGGCTTGGTGGTCTCACACTTTAAAGTTAACTTTAGTTTGAATGGCATTGCATGCAAGATTTTTTGATGCAATAATTTTCCTAATTTTCCTAAAAGCGGTTATTAGGATGTCTACCAGCGAAGTATTAAATTAGGATTGTTCTTAATGTAGAATAGAATTTAGATTTAACAAGATATGCCTACTTCGTATGAATCTGAATTCTTGGAAAGTTCTTAGTTGTATTCTCAAGTGAGACTTGGAAGTCCGATTTACAAAGTGAAATTTAAAGCTCCTAGATCTATACATCGAAAACGCGACTTTTTAATGAAAATTAATAGTAAAATTGTTCAATCTTTGATAATTAACCTTATCTAAATGTTTGATATCTGAATACCTTTATCGTAAAGTTCATATCACAGGCTCTTGGCAATTTGATTGCCCGGTCTGTCTTGGCCATGGTGAAGTAAGTTATTAGTGAAAATTTAGTGACGAACTTGGATTTTTTGGTATTTTACTGTATTACAGGGCGTTTTTCTTATTGCTGTTTTTAGGCAGCATGCTAACAGTTTCAAAGTTTTATCAATGAAAAAAAAAAGGCAAAGGCTAAAATGTCATTCTTGTATATATAAGTAACCCCGCCAAATCCCATAGAACTGCTTTTTCCAACTAGGTATTTTATTGGTTTTCAAAGATTTTTTCTAGTAAGTTTACCATTGAATTTTAAAATTTTCTTTGATAGTTTGAACATAATTTCCGTTTTTTCTTAAATAAGAGTTATGGTAAACTATAACAAACTAGTATTGTTTAAAAAATTACGTCACATCAATGTCATGTACCATCTGCTTCTGTTTACGTTTATTATTTCTGATATGTTTATGCTAGAAGTCAGTTTTGTAGACGATAATTATCAATGCCAACAGTTTTTAACGTTAAGAAAACAAAAATTTCGCCAATTTTGTGTAGATTGAATAACACCTCGCAGGCCGCATATTGTATATGGGTCCTATTAATTCGTGTGAAGGTTATATAATAATTATTGTAATATATGTGAAAGCTGCATATGTTATCAGGTAGCTAAATAGGCCACAAGCGTTAAATGTGCTCTGAAACTTAGTATATACGTTCTTTGCTAATCTTGCACAAGTGTATGAGTATTACACATGCCAGTTATATATTGTCAATGTTAGGTTGCGTTATTCATACTTTAGGGTTTAATTGTTTTAGAATGCCTAGTGCTAAAGGTCATGCCCCAAATAAAAATCTATATAATTGTACTTAGTTGATAAAATCTTCCCCTTGTAATCTGGTAATCCCATATTAGTAGCACATCAGCTACCTATTTTGAAGTTGTTAAGTGATTTTGAAACAGTGAAACTGTTGAGAATTTGGTAAAATTATAGATGGAAAGGTTTGTTTTACCGTTATTTACCTTTTTCCCCAGACTTCTTTGGGGCTATGCCTGACAGTCTAATGAGCCCCCATCTGGAAACTAAGGTCTGGGCAATCTTGTGTGTTCCTAGTGTATTTGACTCGCCAAAAGCCCTGGGTTCCCACTAGGTGTCCCCCATTATCGGTAGATATAGATATATATTTAAGTATTTGCCGATAGAATTTGTCTTTTGAGGAAAACTGGCATATTTCTATAAGGAACAAGTTTTTTAATAGAAAATCTTGTCATGTCCGTAATTATAATAACTGAGAATTCCTTGGGAAAAAAAATTCTTTAAAGTTAGGTGTAACGAAGGGGGAAAATTGAAGTCATAAATTCCACCTTGTTTTGGCTTGATGACCTTACATGTGTTGAATTTTAATTTTTGATAATGCTGGGCTATGTACTATGCCAGAATGGTTGAGAAAACTAGATCAAAAGAGGTAAACTATGGGAATACCACTGCTGTAGTAAGTCGGTTCAATTATAAAAGCTGGTTTGATTATAGAACAGTGCAATATTAGTTACGACATTGGAACTCCAATAAAGAATAAAACTGTAAATACTTATTTTGAATCCCGTAAACTACTGGTGAAAACCTTAATGGAGCTAGATTTTAATTTGAAAAAGTTTAATTCGTAGTACAGGCCACAGTAGCCGCCTTCCATGTAGTTCAGAAATAAAAAAAATCGATAATAGTTTGTTTCAAGTTGCTTGTTTAAACAGAATAAATTGGACAATGTTTTATATTCTAAACCTGTTATTGGCTTTCAATATTGGAATAATAGAATATAGCATTTTATATTCTAAACCTGTTATTGGCTTTCAATATTTGAATAATATAATATAGCATTTATCTTAATAATGAAAGGTTAGGGTAGGAAGTAGATGATTAGTCTGATAAAGGCAAAGCTACACCCCCCCCCCCTTCCCCCATTAAGTTTGCATCATTGACAATGCTGAAATACTAGCCCATGGGGGATAACGCTCGTAGTGAAAAATGTTCCGCTTCCCAGACCATCATAGCGAGATAGTTTAATAGCGAGAGACGGGAGAGCAAAAAAATAATCTCAATCCAAGGTGTTAATAATGCAATGAACAATATGAATGATTCCATAGAAAATGGAATGGAAAATAGTTGTCCAGAATTCCTGGTAAACAAGGCTCCAGTGTTGGTACAGTTTGGTTTGTATTAGTTTTGATCACGGTAACTTTTTCATTATGATGACTTGTGACTTTCTGCAATAGTTTGGAAAAGTTAATTTAGATATCATAAAATTAGACTACAGTAGTACTGTATATCATTTTAAAATGTTTCGAACGTTGATGACTATACCAAGCGTAAATCCATAGCTTTTCAGTTATGGTAGTCGACCCATTATAACTGACTTCTGCCAGAAATAATTTTCAAAAGCATTCGAAAGACCAAAAAATAGTTTCTACAAAGTTTATTGCACTGTTCTATGATTTTACCAGAATTAATATAACTTTTTTTTTAAATTTGACCGATTTGTCATTCCAACAAGAGAATTTGCCTACAAACTAGATACTCGTATATATATAAACCTATAATTAATGTAGAATTAATACATTAACAAAAACTACTTTGAAGCCTGTTTTCTCAAAAAAATTTTCAAGAATTTCCTATTTTCAGCAACAGATTTTTTTTATATATTAAACATGTAAAGTTAAGAGAATTTTTAAACATATGTGGATTTGCTTTTTGAAAACACAGAATTTATGATAAAAAGGTTGCCATTGAAAGTAATTTCTATACTTTGATATATTATATATGAAATACAGAATATAAAACTTTTCCCATGTGTACAATGGTTTTCAAATGAAAGAAATCTGTTAAATAAGGAGTAAGAGTTTGAAGTAAATTTTAATTTCACTGAGTCGCTCCCCTTAATACTGTAGGTAATTAGATAAAACTACAATTTTCCAGGTAATGTCCTTTTAAACTAAGGAAACTTGGTTAGGTAAAGAAAATGGTTATTAGAATGTTTTGTGAGTTGACGGGACAGAATGGTATTCATAGTGTGAAATTTTGCATAGTATCACTGTGATTCACCAAATTTGTGGTAATTTTTAAAAAAAACAATCTTTGTTTCTTAGATGAAAATTTTCCGGTTTAATGTGCTGCAACAAAGCGCAACAGTTTTTCCTTAGTTACACACTGGTAATAAGTGGCCGAAACTAGTCCCAGCATCAAAATAATCTTTTGACCGATTCCTTGATGCAAGCAGTAATTTTAATGGCAAATTTACTGGCATTTTGACTACAGTACTATGAATAGCCAACCTATGAGCAATAGCCGAACCAGTTCTGGCATTAAAGTTTTGAATACTGATCATTCCTTGTTGCAAGCAGTAATTTTAATGGCAAATTTACTGGCATTTTGACTACAGTACTATGAATAGCCAACCTATGAGCAATGGCCGAACCAGCCCTGGCATTAAAGTTTTGAATACTGATCATTCCTTATTGCAAGCAGTAATTTTAATGGCAAATTTACTGGCATTTTGACTACAGTACTATGAATAGCCAACCTATGAGCAATAGCCGAACCAGTTCTGGCATTAAAGTTTTGAATACTGATCATTCCTTGTTGCAAGCAGTAATTTTAATGGCAAATTTACTGTCATTTTGACTACAGTACTATGAATAGCCAACCTATGAGCAATAGCCGAACCAGTTCTGGCATTAAAGTTTTGAATACTGATCATTCCTTGTTGCAAGCAGTAATTTTAATGGCAAATTTACTGTCATTTTGACTACAGTACTATGAATAGCCAACCTATGAGCAATAGCCGAACCAGTTCTGGCATTAAAGTTTTGAATACTGATCATTCCTTGTTGCAAGCAGTAATTTTAATGGCAAATTTACTGGCATTTTGACTACAGTACTATGAATAGCCAACCTATGAGCAATAGCCGAACCAGTTCTGGCATTAAAGTTTTGAATACTGATCATTCCTTGTTGCAAGAAGTAATTTTAATGGCAAATTCACTGGCATTTTGACTACAGTACTATGAATAGCCAACCTATGAGCAATGGCCGAACCAGCCCTGGCATTAAAGTTTTGAATACTGATCATTCCTTGTTGCAAGCAGTAATTTTAATGGCAAATTTACTGTCATTTTGACTACAGTACTATGAATAGCCAACCTATGAGCAATAGCCGAACCAGTTCTGGCATTAAAGTTTTGAATACTGATCATTCCTTGTTGCAACCAGTAATTTTAATGGCAAATTTACTGTCATTTTGACTACAGTACTATGAATAGCCAACCTATGAGCAATAGCCGAACCAGTTCTGGCATTAAAGTTTTGAATACTGATCATTCCTTGTTGCAAGCAGTAATTTTAATGGCAAATTTACTGGCATTTTGACTACAGTACTATGAATAGCCAACCTATGAGCAATAGCCGAACCAGTTCTGGCATTAAAGTTTTGAATACTGATCATTCCTTGTTGCAAGCAGTAATTTTAATGGCAAATTCACTGGCAAACCATGGGGCTTCAAAGTCATTATAAGCATTGGAGTTTGATTAAAATTTTCTGGTGTCACAATCCTTTAAGAATCATCAGTTTCCCATTGATAAATATTTAGTTTTAGCTCCTTTTGAAATACATTGTATTAAGCTATCTTTTTTTCCATAGTTTTAACAAATAATTGAATATTTTCATTGTCAACCCTTAGAGAAGTTGCATCCCTTTAAATAGATGCAGTTTAAGGAACAAAGTGCTTTAACTTTAAGTGTTTGAGGATCTATATATTGTATCTTGAAATTAATGTGTAAATTTGTAGCATTTATGAATTGGTAATACTCAGTTATGAACTATCTTGTGTACAACTTAACGAAGTGCATGCATGACTGCCGCAGTGGAGTTGACAGCCAAGTACTTTCTGGGCATAAGAAGTAATAGTACTGTACACACTGTTGGCAGGGGTAGCCTTTAGGTTAGTGGTCCCTACATCCCAGCGTAGGGGGTTCTTCCAGGATAGATCTGTTAGCCACATGGCTAAAAAGTAATGTATTCCTTCCATGACCAGTGTCCAAAGACCTATTCCAACCCCACGGGGTCACCTGGATGTGAATGGCTTCCCTGTTAAACCTGAGCCATCCATTAATGTTCATCATCCCAGGACTGGTGCTGGTGGATCCCAGATGGCTTCAAGTGGTATCTCATTTACTTAGTTACTCGTTGAGGTACAGAGAGAACTACCTATATGGTTTGCACTCCTGTCTGATACACTTTCAGAGGTACTAGAAGTCTGTGAAGTTGCTAATATTAAAGCTGGTAATCCAGCATCTAATCCGGATGAAAGGCTTTTTGCGAGGCAGTGAACAGATGTCAGAGTACCTATGATGGTCATTGGCAGCTGTGTACCAGTGGAAGTGGGCAATCTGTAATCAGTTGAAGGATTATTTCTCTAGTTGAAGCACCTCTAGTGCAGATCGTAAATTTCCTACTCCGCTGAGAGAAAGTCCTCAGTCACACATCAAAAGCTACTGCTCAGTCTTGAGCATGGTCTCTATTGAGTCTAAACTTTGAGTTTGAACTTTTTGAGAGTTTCCTAAGCTTCCGAGGAGCTTTGAGCTATTTTGCTCATCCTGGGAGCTGATCCATACCCATATACTCCTTTTGAGAGGACAGACAGGGATTTTGCTAACCATAGCATTGGTATAGTTGCATGGTCTGTCCCTAATGCTGAGAGGGCTTAAAAGAAGTCACCTTTAGTTTTTGCTTAGCTTCTGGCTAAACTCTGAAGCCTTCAGTGAACGATTCAGTCGGAGAATTTCTCCATCCCATTAAATGAAGCATTAGACAGTGGTCAAAAAGAGATGCTTTTGTCCCGTGAGGTGTTCTGGTGCTATCTTTAGAGGATTAGACTTGAATTATTCTCACTAGCAGGATCAAGGTGTTAAGGCAGTCATTGTGGCTTAGTGAGGCAATTCTTGACTGCAGTGTGGTTTTAGGTACCAGCTATGACCAGAGCTCAAGTAGTCTATTAAAGGCCCCACCCTATCCTTGAAGGAATCTGAGAGTTAGCCAGGTGTTTAATGCTTGGGTTTGGAAACTACGAAACTCCTTCACGCCCTGTGGTTTATGCAAGTATACCCGCAAATCTCGACACCTTGTGCTTGTTTCCATGTTGGCAGATATAGTGGTGTAGCGAGCACATCTACACAGGACAGGAAGGAAGCATTTTGTTTATGGCAATTTAAATGTAAGTTGAAATGAAAGGTAGAATTCATGGCTCTCATTTCTTCTTGTGCCCCCTCTTAGGGACTTAGTTTTCATTGCATTATCACAGGCTCTGACTTGATGCTGGTGGAATTTATTAAACCCATTGAGCATCATACAACAGGTATATTATTCTCAGCAATCTCAGTTAATAGGATCTCTCCTTTGACCACATACCAATCTTCTTGAACAGGCCAGGCCTTATCAGTATATTCAGCCCTATGATACGCAGATAAGAGGTTGCTGGAGTAATTAGCTCCTAAATGGGATCCGGCAGATTGTGGCTTCCAGTGATAAAAAAAAAAAAAATTTAGTTCTAAGACTTATAACCTACCAATCACTCCATATTTTAAAAGGATAGTTTATGCAAATGAAGTGTGTTTTTTTTTTTTTTTTATATAAAACTTGTCTTAAGTTAAATTTCAAACTTAGCCCCATTGCCTAGAGTGTAAAGTAATGTGCTTTAGATTTGAAGGGGCAGGACTATTCTCTGGTGCTCACCACCCAGTTACTACCAATGTAATTAAACAGAAGTTCTATCTTGGCTGAAGACCTGCTCTCTCATTTAAAGGATCTGTTGAATTTAAAGGATTCTGGTTTGTATAGTTAAGAAAATTTAAATTAGAATATTTGTGGAAGATACAATTTTTCAAGCTTTTTATTTCTTCTACAGGTACAGCATCTTCATGAAAGAAAGTAGTTGCAGGACCCTTATTGGCAGAGATGTTGATTCGTATGTCTACTATGACAGCAAGGAGGATTGTAGGAGAATTTTAAGGTAATTTATTTCTTGATTTTATAAGTTAGCTACGTATGTTGTATCTTAACCTTGTGTAGGTCATTGCTATAACTTAAAGAAGTAAGTTTAACTTGTTATATTTTAGTGCTAAATCCAACTCTAAAATTTAAAAAAATGTAAACTTTAAAAGTATATTTTTAATCTGATCACATTCAACATGGTTGGTGTAGGTTTGATAAAAACTGTTTAATGTAAAATTGTCTCTAATGTATAATTACATCCAATGTTTATATGTCAAGAATGACTTTCAATGTTCTCTAGAAATTAAAGATAAAAGAATTTTTCAATTGTCAGGTATGCTACAGATGTACAGGTTTTCAGAGGTAGAATTAATAAGGCTATAGTTTGAATATCTTGACTTAACTAGGCGTACGAAATCTTAGCCGTTTAGTGTAGTTTTTAAAATTGACTGTGAAATTTGTTTAATTTTAATTTATATACTGTAGTTTATATTCATTATTTTACTGCTTTAGAATTT
Source organism: Palaemon carinicauda (assembly GCF_036898095.1). Lineage (NCBI taxonomy): Eukaryota > Metazoa > Arthropoda > Malacostraca > Decapoda > Palaemonidae > Palaemon > Palaemon carinicauda. Next base: position 134,001,482 of record NC_090737.1, read on the forward strand.
GAATTTGAGAATATAAAATACCTAATTTACATTTTAATGAATTAAGTTTGCCTTTGTTGTAGTTCATATGTAAAAGATTAGTCTCAAATAATTTTCTTTATACAGACTAATGTCCAACGAGCAACTTACCTTAGATCTAACAGTGTCAAGACTTTTGAGATATTCATATTTGTTTTATATAAATTGTTGAAACTAGTTATTTACAAACTAAATGGTGCATATGCATTAAACCTATTTTTACAATGAAATTGTGTGGATGTTTAAATCATATTTTAAATATGCCATTGGCAAACTCTTAACCTGTATCTCACTTTTCAGATCCACGTTCCTGTGCAAATCCACGAACACACCTGAGCAGATCCTAGAATGTTCAAAAGGAACCCAAAGTCTTATAGGTCTTAATGGCGAGCCCAATACACTCAAGGCTATATTAGGAAATCTGGTATCTTATTAATGGAGTATGACCAAAGTTGTGGAAAGTTGTTGCAACAGTACTTGAGGAGACTTAATTATTGAATAAGTAAGAATTTTGTACTGTACTTTAAACTCTTTAAGATAGCAATTTAGTAAATGGTTATATGAACTTTTAAATATTTTTCTTTACCTAATATTATTTTGCATGAAAATACTGTCAACTTGTAGGTTGGGTTATGGTGGCAATTATAAAGCTGTAATTGAAATGCTAATGTAAAATCTATATGAATTTAGTGCTGTAACTTCTAACTAGCCAAGATATTGAAATAACTTTTTTGCTATTTAAAAATTTGCTTACTAGTGCAGAATAGCAATTAATCTTAAACTGTGAATATATGTACTAATTAGGGTACAAGTATTCGTCCATGATATTTGCACTAAAAATCACGGTAAACCTGCTTTAGAGGGTTAAAGTTTGATAGCATACTCTATAGTAATATTTGTAACAGTAAAAGGACATAATCTGACATTGTTTCCTAAAATGTAAACTTGATACCTAAAATTAAGTAATGCTGTGTAACACCAAAATGGACAATTTTATATCTGCCTAATAGCCTTTAAATTTGATAGTGTAACAACAAAACATAAGGACAATATTGCTATAATTCCCACTATTTAGCTTTCTAGAAATCTTTTAGATTGAGTGGCTTCATTAACTTATTAGCAGATACCTAAAATATTTTAACTTATACTAAAATAGACTTAGAGAGCTAGAGCTTTTATAAGAAGAGGAAACATTTAAAATGGGAATCTTTCTAATCACACTTAATCTTAAATTTGCTTTAGTTTTTGAACGGAAAGGTCAAATCATTTTATTGAAGACTTAAGAACTTTGAATTTTTAAAACATATATAAAGGAAGAATCAAATCAATTATGAAACCAGTGATTGGAATGTAATGGAATAATTTACTGTTGAAATTAATTTAGATTTATAGCTTCGTATTAAACTGCCTGAACCACCACTAGCGCAGTTGTGCACCACTCATTTGGCGCTTTGATAAAACCCATTTTCTTGCTGTCCCAAAACTTGTGCAATTGCAGGGTTGTCACAGTTGCACGTGGGTGCTGAATAGCTGCCAGGACCTAGTGCTGGGCCTTATGGCCCCTTCTATGGCTGTTGTATTCCTTAGGCCCCTAGATATCTTCAGTTCCAGCTGTCTTTATACTTTGTCCAACCCTTCAGTTATTGAAGTGTAACTTTAGGGCTTATGAATTGTGCAGGGGTGCTGAATAGTTTTTATGGGCTAAACCAGGCTATATGGCCCAGACTCTTGACTATGCCACGTTCGTTTTATTCCAGGATAAGTTCATTACTTTTGTACAGTATTGGGTCCTGAGTATTTTTATTGCTATTTACCGCACTTTTTTCGTGCAGCTAAATTGTTTTCCTCAAAATTGCACATGGGAGCAGAGTAGCACATTGGCCCTGGTGCTTGGCTATGTAGCCCAGATCCTATGGATTGTCAACATTCCTGAGACTCCTGGATAAATTAAATTTTTGTTACAATATTTATCGTCCAGTTTTATCCTGTTATCTTTACTGCTACCCAAGAACAAATGTATACTGTAATTGTAGGTTCTTTAGTTGCACATGGGTGCTAAATAGCTCCTTTCGCCCCAGCAGCATTCTTAAAGGCCCTTCCACACGAGTGGCAAACGCACAGCGGGCAAACACCTATTTTTCTGTATGGGTGATGATCACAAGTGTCGATGACTGCATAGACATGGAAACAGTAGGCAAACCATTGAATCACCAGTGTCCAATGTTGAGGCACTGCACAGGCGCCTGACTATTGTCATGCAACTGACTGCCCTCTGGCTTAAGTAATACATTAACCTTCCTGTGCTTACTGTCTGCATTGGATGGTTTGATTTGGTAACTTCCAAAGAGAATTATGGGCAAATCTGTGCCTGTCCTTCATTTGCCCCTTGTGTGGAAGGGCCTTTAGACTGATGAATTCACTTTAATTTAGTACAATATCTGTTAGTAGTTTTTTTTTTTTTGCCGTCTAATGCCCTTTTTTTCATACAATTGCATGGTTTTCCCAAGAGTTGCACATGACCTTGAATAGCTCCTAGGCTCCAGTGCTTGGCCATATGGCCTAGATTCTATGACACGCAGCATACTTGAAACCTTAAGTTCCTTTGATTCTGAATAAGTTTTCATAATTGCTCTCCAACACCTCACCTACTATAGACCTTGGTTTTCCCAGTTGCATGTGGTTGCAGCTCCTTAGCCCAAGTGCTTAACCATAAAGCCCTTATTCTGTGGCTAAGTAGCATTCCCTAGACTTGGAAAACTCTATCTTGAAACTGCAGGGGTTTCTCAGTGGCATGTTGGTGCTAAATAGCGTAGGTCCCAGAGCTTGGCCAAATGGCGGCCTAGATTTTATAGTTTGACAGCATTTCTTAGACTTCTAGACACTTAATTTTCTAGTTTTGTTAGCAATTAAAAAGAAAATATTGATATTTTGCCATTGAATAGCATCCAGACCCAAGTGGGTGGCCATATGGCTGTACAGCACTCCTCACTCCTGGGTAAATAAACTTATGTATTAATGTTAGCTTTCATTATTACTGTCAAACGCTATTGATTTTCAATTATACAACTGCAAGGTTGTCTGTTTCACTAGTGCTGAATAGCTACTAGGCCCCAGTGCTTGGTCATGTGGCTTAGATAAATGCTTTTTTTCGGTTTTGTAAAATGTTATGGTTTTCTTGATTTATTGCCGTAAAACACACTAACCTTTTCATTGCACAACAGGGTTTTCCCAGCATAATGGGGGCGCCAAATAGTCCTTGGTTAACTGGCCTAGTTATAGCAGCATTTGTTAAATTCCTGGATAACATAACTTCAGTATTGAAGAATTTTTTTTCATTCGTGCAAACAAAAATTTAACTTGTAAAACTGCAGTTTTCCCATTGTTGGCAGTAAGTTCCGAGTGGCACTTAGGCAACAGCATAGCCATTTAGCTCAGAATATATAATCTCAGCATTCCTCTCCTAGATAGTCACTTTTCGGTCTTATACTATACCTCCATTCCAGTCAACTATGATTGCTGAGAAACCCCTCAATTTTTAAATTGTGCAATTGCAGGTTAACAGTTGCCCATAGGTCCTAAATAGCTAATAGGGCCCTGAGATTGAGGGAACACTTGGGGGCACTATTCTCTTATATCTTCCCCTCAATTTTTTTTTTTTTCCAAGTTTGTTATAGTTGGTGTGGAAGATTTACTTTATTCTTGAAATATTTTAATTGTTCATTACTACTTAGTTTATTTCCTTGTTAACTCATCGGCTATTTTTCCCTGTTATAGCCCTTGGGCTTATAGCATCCTCCTTTTCCAACGAGGGTTGTAGCTTAGCAATAATAATTTTCTTAAAAAATATAAAGGTATATGATCGTAGAAATTGATAATTAATGGAATTGATTAATTACTCTGATTTTATGGGCCTTTTCAGAGCATAACCTTGGTAACAATGGAGTCTTTAACATAACTTCTTTATTGAATGGAAGAATTTACCTAGTAATCTATTCGTACTTATTACAACAGCTTTGCATAATAATAAAGGGTTCTGGATGACTGAAACATCCTAATATATTAACCTGTTAATTTTTATAATTTATAACTTTTTACAGGCGAGTTGTCAGCAAATCGAAACGTCCATAGCCTCGAGTCGAATGAATGAAAAGCTAGAAAATTAATGTCCATGCAGTCTGCCAGAATCTACATTGATGGATTGATCAAAATAATGAGCTTTTATGAAAAATAATGGTAAGTTTTCCTATCTCAATTTGAGTAACAATGGTCTAGAACAGGCATGGAAAGCCTGCTGCCTTCCCCCGTCCCCAGATTTAAAAGGCTACTGAAATTTTAAATTTTATTTAACAGTAAGGCTTAGGAAATTATTTGCTTAGGAAATTATTTCACTTATAATTTTTCATAGTAAGAAAAAATTGCAGCAATTACAAAAAAGGACATTTTGGGCAGCTTACATTTCTTGCATATAAGCATTATTAGACCTTATGTGGCCCTCAGTTAATTAAATTGCTTGTGCCTGGTCTAGAGCGTATTAAATATACCAAATTTGGTTGTCTAAGTAACAGTATGATTTTTTTTTCATTTAAGATACTTAAATGTTATAGCCTGTTTCATAGCTTTTACTTTTTGAACTATTGTCATCAACTTTATTAACTTTGGAGAGCTGAAAATTCATTTGAAATAAGTTACACTTAGGATATGTCATCAGGTTTTTTATTAATGGACTTTTAAGTAGAAATCCAATGTCAAAGTTACTCACTAAGTTGTACAGGTATTGCAGTAACATTAATGAGCAGGTGTAGACAAATAGTACATTTGGAAATTTTCAATCTTGTTTATTCATATCTAGCTATCCAAGTAGCAAAGCTTATTAATTAGTACCACTAGTTTTATTGTAAATGCATTATTGCTTAATAGGATATTAAATCTATATAATTAATTTGCAGATTGATGGAAAAGGATAGAGATGGATTCTTAATGAAGAGTAATATGCAGACAAAGAAGAACGATTAGCAGCAACTGCAGTATAAGAACGGGGACAATTGACATTATCTTACGCAGCAGTTTATACACCTTCACCAGTCCTCGGTAGCAGTACACGGAAACTTGTCAGTACAGAATGGTTGACATTGACAGCTCCAGTAGCAAAATAAAGTGGAGAATCGAAGAAAACAGAAGAGAAAGGAGAAATTATGAAAGGAGTCTTCGGTAGCAGTACACGCATACTTATTAGTATAGAATGGTGGACGTTGACATCTCCAAGTGAAGTATCAAAGAAAACAGAAGAAGAGAAAGGAGAAATTATGGAAGAGGAAAACGGATCAAGGAAAACTTCTGTAGCAGAAGAAATTAAATAATCGAAAAAAAGAAGAGAAGTGAAGAATTCATCAGAAAAGAGATGAGGAAAAGAAAAACGAAGATAATACGAGAAAGGAAAGAACTTAATATATGTAATGTACTACATATATTTATAACTGCGAATTTTAAAATTGACCAGGGGGTAGGCTAAACTAATTATATAAAACCCAGTTATAAATAAATATACTGTATTATTATAGTAATTTATTACTCTTTCTTTTACAATATTTTCATTTTATTACTCTTTCTTTTACAATATTTTCATTTTCTCTTTTTATTCGCCTCTACAATATTTTAATTTTCTCTTTTTATTCGCTTCTATGTATCATGTTTATTATTATTTTCTTGTTCCTATATTATTGATTTATGCTGCTACTTAATCATTTAATCTCCGTTTTGCTAATGTGCTCCTTCATACGGCCGAGTGTCTCCCTCTTTCCTCCTTCATACTGCAGCGTGACTGCCGTTCTACTCCATCACACTGTCACCTCCAGCATCGTTAACTCATTCTAAGAATGTTTCAGGGCACTGACTCGTCAAGTTTGCCACACTTCATTATCATTATCCCTTTTCCTCTAACTGGATCCTTGCTGCATCTTGTGCACAGATGCTTATGACGACAGAGTAACTTCATTCTACGGTGGAGGGCTTTTTGGACTTAATGTGACTGTGCTGAATACTGTGGTTAAATTCCAGCCTTTGTTCTACTTCATTTCTCCTGTTCTTTGACCATTCCTGCAATAAAACATTATTAGCATTAAAGTTTGGAAAAACACGAAGTAAGGCCCAACCAATGTAAAAGAACTATTTTCCAAAATTTAATCATTATGCAATTACCATAATTTATCTCAAATGACAGTAAAGTGAAAGTATGGAAGCTCTTTAATCAATTTTGATGTTATTTTCATTTATCCTCAAGGTTGGCAATATGATTTTTTTTTTGTTTACTACCCGCTTCCAAATAGTGGAATCGATTTGAAATTGGATCAATCAGTAATAGGTGAAGTAGCAGGGTACAAGCAACAAATCTATTTTAAGTTCAACTTGGTAGTTGTTGAAGCAAAGCAACATAATAAAAGCCTTTAATAAGAGCATAGTGCGAGATGCTATAGGCATACTCTTCTATACAGATGTAATTGTTTTACCATTTGATATAGAAATATGATTCAATAAATTATAATTCTCGAATTATTATAAACTGCTTGTCAAGATAATGAAAATGAATTTATAGTATGTAATCTAGAATTCAGATTATCTAGGTAAAGAAATCTATATTTAGTTAACTAATTAAAATTTATGGAGAAAAACTTAACCCTTAAACTTACCCTTTTCCAATCCAACGCAGCAGTTTCTGCAAATGGCACAAATACTCAATGTGCGAGCTGCTGTGTCAACCATTTGCAAGAAAATATCTAATAGAACCCTTGGAAGTTGCAATGGTTGCTAGGTGGGCCTGCATCATTAAGATCAGTCAAATTGATTTCATAGTTCAAGCGTTCTTGTCTTGCAACTTTCATTTATCTGCGAAGATAGAGCTTTGGTATTAAGTTTGTAATTAAATACATTACTGATAATAAATTTCGTTTTGCATCTTGCCACTTTACTACAGTCAAATTTGGAAGTAACACATTATGGTAGCTATCAGATTCTTGCTAACACTACTGAAAGGTTTGTTCGTTGAGACCGGTAATGTAAAAACATTCTCAAATGTCCAAATTATACAAATGTGAGTGAATAACCGTTCATTACAAGTAAACTAATTTCTTAAAAGTACGTCCAAGTTATTTATACAAATACGTCACAACTTAGTCTATATTTGTCTATTTAAATTTTAGAATTTAATTAAGTCAAGTTCTTTATTTCCTGTCGTCACCCTTGTTTCTTCCAAGTTTGCCAAAGCTATTAACATAGTATCAAAGCATTAGTCAAAGCTTTCAATGATTTTCAATTAAAGCAACATAGAAGACCAAGTCTACTGTAAGAGTTAGACATGCTGATGACCCACAGACTATTCGAAATTAGTGTGGATCATGCAATAGGAGGAAAAACGTTTAGTTATGCTGCACCGAGACTCCTTAACGACCTTCCACTCGATGTCAACAATAGCAATGTGGCAGCTTTCAAGAAAAACCTGAAGACTTATATTTTTAGAAAGTGTTATAATAGTGACCTGAAAACTATTAAGCCTGAATACAAATGCTAGCGAAATAACTGATAAGATACAGAGCAAAATATTACCTGGAAAGAAATTATTTTCACACACCAAGGCCCGCCTGAACAGACCTTTAGTGTCTGATGGAGGGCGAGAAATAAACCCGTAAAAGTAAAAAGTATTAAGTACTTAGTGTTCGTCCCTGTCAAACCACATTTGCATGAATACTCTACAAAGCAATATTCATACCCAAATGCAAATGATTTAATACCACCAATCTTTGCTTAAATATTTAAAATGTTCGATCATTATTGCTTTCAGTTGCATAATTACTTCGTCCATTACAAAGCCTAATTAGATTTTACTGTTATAGCAAAATTATTTACAAACTTCTTTACACTACTTTCTAAACTTGTGTTGGAGCTAAGAAATTTGTTTGTTTGATTTTACTGCCATGGCAAAATATTTACAAACTTTGTACACTACTTTCTCAACTTTAGTATTTAAACTAAGATTTTTTCATATGAGTGAATGCTTAGCTCCACACCAGATCTTACTCAAACATAATTATTAGGATTCTATATTAGTTACAGTTCTATAGCCAAGTGTTGGTCCATGCAAGGATGTTTAGTGCCAAAATCTACAATAAGTAGAGGTTAATCATACCCTAAAAATCAATTAGTTGGGCAGCAAATTAAAGAGCGGAAATGGATAAGAACAATTGCTATATTAGGTCCTCAACTTACGAACACTCGACTTACAAACGGGGGGGGGGGGAGCGGGGGGGGACAAAAATCCAATTAAATGATAAAAGGTTAGATATTGTATCAAAAGCTCAATGAAATACTATAAACTTATAATTGAATACAGTAAGCTAGACATTTCCAATATTAAACTTTGTTGAAACTAGCAAATAAAAATCGTAGGCATAGAGTTAGGCGAAGCCTACCTTAGGCCAATATTTAACAAAATTCGAATTAAAGCTTCTTGGAACCTAAGTTTTCAAGATGGGGACTTTCTGTAGTATATCTAGACTAAAGCCATTATGTAATTGCCAAAAGGATTTTACTATTATTACCACCACCTACAGTACACCAAATGTGGTAGACGCTTACAATCATTAGGGTTAGCTTTAACCAGTGAAAACTAAAGATTCATGTAATTGCTGAAAGGATTTTTAAATTAACTATAACCTTGTACTCTAAAAATTCAATTTTGCAATGTAGAATATGCCAATACAAAATCTACATATCTGCAGCTTCCCATTTTCCAGTAATTTGCTCAACTAATTATTAAAGATTTGTCAAAATATCCCATTCTCTACAGGTTGATTCGTAAATAACCAACCCGTGCTTGCAATAAACCATCTTTGTTCAATGAATTCCAAAAATTCTTTGTATCAATACCACAAATGAAAATTTAAAATTTTTCCTATTGGGTAAATGTCCATCTATAGCCACTTTTTTAGATGCTTACTTTCAAAGACTGCATAACATCAGTAATTCCACATGACTGGTGATAACAGATCATGAAATATTAGTATTGTACTAACCCATCGCCATACATTGGGATAACTATTCCATTACCATATACATTGAGAATTACATCGCCATAAAAGATAAGTGTCACTACATAACCCATCACCATAGACCAAAAATAAAGCATTAGGAAAAGGAAAAACTTTAGTTACTGTAATGAAACGTTTACTTGATAATTTAAAACAGACTTCCAAAATTGTTGCTCTAAAGTTTTCATTCTCTGAATGTTCTCTCGTTGTGATACTGGAAGAACCTTTGGCGGTTGAATAAACTTGATAAGGATCACTTTCTTCACGAAGCTCAAATCAAAACCTGGAACAATTATCTAAGATTAATTCATGTTTGGGGGGATAGTTTTATACTCAATGGTTGTACTTTTATAGAACTACTTTAGACAAAACCAGAGAGCCTTCTCTGTACTTTGATAAAACTACCTTAGACAACCAAAATGCCCAATATGTGCTTAAATGAAACTACTTTTAAACTTAACCAAAAAGCGTTAACTGTATAAAACTACTTTAAACTCAACCAAAAAGCCTTATCTGTACTTTGATAAAAACTACTTTAGACTTAACCAAGCATTATCCAATTGCAATGGAGAATTGAAGAATAAAAAAATTTGAAATTGAATTTGATTTAAAGTATGTCTTCACTTTGGACAATGTTTTTAGATTAAACGAGCTTAGCCAGCACCGGCTCTTGCTCTTAATAGAGCTCTTAAGAATTTGGCTAGAAATTGCAACCTAAGAAAGGGGAAAAATAAACACTACTTCCAGAAAATAAGCGTAAAGTTACTTATTAGTTTACATAACTAGACCTAGTAGGTTAATAAAGTGAATTTAGCAGTATTCCTGAGATCTATAAAGGGGAGGAACACCAAGTAAACTTACCCTGTTTCAGTCATGAAAAATGGTATGGTTTGATAGAGATTTCCTCCGGGCTGCATCCATTGGCTGCATATTTTAAACTGTCAGAAGTCACCGCTTTGCATATATGCAACACGACGTTCGCCCGCCATCTTTCCAGCCAACACGGCCTAGTATTTCTTGCCAGCACCTGCAATATAATTTAGGTGTAAATGAAATGTGGAAAATCTTAATCAAATAAATATTACCCTGAGCAAAAGACTTATATATAGGCCTTGCTTATTTTTATTACGGACACAAGTAGGCCTACTCTAGATAAATCTTTGGTTCAAGACTACGACAAGTTTACCTAATGAAACAAGCCAAGTGATTAACATTCAGAACCATCATATATATTTGTAGGAAATAATCAACATAACATTGATTGAAGTGGATAAATCTGGTAGTTTGGATAACTTATTCAGTAAAACAAATGGAAATATTCAAGTAAATATAGCATGTTATATATCCTAAACAATACTTAACAATATTTCAAACCGTGTTCAGTATGTAATCTGGTAGGCGCTCTATTTTACTAAACTAGAGCTACCAAGTTATTCAAATCTTTCAAAAGTAAGTTTGTGAGAAAGGAATCCCTTAACAACATCCACGAGTGTAAGAGTAAGCATTTCTATTTTAGTCAGTATCACTAGAACTTCTCATATTGAAAAACACAAATTTGAAAGTTCAATTCTAACGAAAACTAACTGGCCTTGGACGTAAATTTCATTTTATTTTATTTTTAGTTATGATAGTGATCTGAAAACTATTAAGCCTGAATACAAATGCTAGCGAATAACTGAAAAGATACAGAGCAAAATAGAAACTGGAAAGAAATTATTTTCACACATCAAGGCCCGCCTGAACTGACTGATGGAGGGAGAGAAATAAACCCCTAAAAGTATAAGTAATATCACTAGAACTTCTCTTATATTGAAAGAATTCCTAAAATACATAAATTTGGAAGTTCAATCATAACGAAAACTTTTCCTAACTGGTCTTGACCTTAAATTGTCTTGATATTGTCTCCTTGACCCATTACTGTACATAAATATAACCAATACATCTCAATAGATGAAGCGTTCCTAACTATCAGTAATACAACCATCACCATAGACCATGCTGTAGTATCGAATAACAGAACAGGCACTCTGTAGAGCGCATACACTCGTCTATATGTTTTGTATTAAGATAGGCAATTGGATTGTGCTCATTTTGAGCACGTTTCACAAAAATATAAATTTTGCCCATGGAACTTTTTTACGTATTTGTGACCTTGATCATGTTGCATATAAAATAAGCATGCTCATTTTGACACTAGTTTCACGAAAATATAAAATTGTGACCATGGAATATATTTTCTACGTATTTGTGACCTTTATCATATTGCATTTCACTAGCTAAGCAATTGGATTGTGCTCATTTTGAGCACTAGTTTAACTAAAATATAATTTGACCATGGAATATATTACGTATTTGTGACCTTGATCATGTTGCGTTTGACAAGATAAACAATTGTATTATGGTCATTTTGGCACTAGTTTTACGAAAATAAGAGTTGACCTTTAATTAGTTTTTGAAGTGTGTGTGACGATCATGTAGCATATAACAAAATAGGCAATTTGATTATGCTCATTTTAGCACTAGTTTCACGAAAATTAAAATTGGACCATGGAATTATTACGTATTTGTGATCTTGATCATTTTGCATATCACATGATGGCAATTTGATTGTGCTCATTTTGGCACCAATTTCACAAATATAAAATTGACCATGGATTTATTTTTTTTTTTTTTTACCTATTCGTGACCTTGATCATGTTTATCACAAGATTGGCAATTGGATCATGCACACTCCACTAGTCAAGCAAATCTGATAAAATATACCATGAAATAGAAAAACTGGAGTTTTCACCTTTTCATGCCCTTTACCTATCTCAAGTTGTACATAAGTTACGCAATTGAATTATGAAAATTTGGGCACCGGTTTCGTGGATATTGATACCAAATTGACTAATATAGCAAAAGTGAATTTTTAACATTTTCGTTACCTTGACATTTAACCAATGCAAATTCTACTCAAATTGTCCTAGAATCATGGCCAATCATCCCACCAATTTTACGTGTCGAGTATTTTGAGTTATGCGAATCACAAACAAATAAGATACACTTATATCACAACTTCTGGCGAAGGTAACATTAGTCAATACTGGGAGAAAAACTTAAACTAAAGATACCCAAGTCTTTCTTCAATTCATCTAGTTTGTGTGATGACTAGGCAACTTATTGCTGGCGAATGAACTTGAGAACCAGGTGGAGTACCTTTAAAAGGTTCAAAACCTCGAAATACCAATAAACTTAATTCCCTAGGTAGTTACGATTCCATAAAAACTAATGTATCTGACTTCACGACCAAAGCCGTATCCAAATAAAATTTAAACTATTCACTGAATACGAAAGTTAATTCTCATTGGATTACAAATGTTACTTAAATTTAAGGGTTGCTTTTCCGGTTTTGTACAGCAGGGGAACCCTACTCACTACAGGACCTCTTAGTCATTTTATGTTCGTTCAAGAGCATTCTACATTCCACAACGCGCGGTGTATTGCTCGCTTACTGTTGAATCGTCATTACCGAAGCACTCACAGAATATGAGTGTTCAGTTTCCCCAAAAACCCGAGTTTATTTCTAGAAAGTTTTAGATCACCTGGATTTAAATCAGCACTGACTTATAGAATTTCTTAAATATGGTTAAAAAATTATGACTTACAAATATAAAATCATTACGGTAAGAAAAAAAAGGCATGACGTTACTTGAAACTTAATGTATTCCTTTAATAAAATAAACTAGTTCCACGGCTATTAGTAATGAAAACTACATTAATAGAAAATCAACAATGACAAACTTGGAAGGGAAAATCTGCAAACTACTGTAGTAGTAGTTACTACAATGGGCATTCAGTAGAGCGCATATCTTCGCCTTTATGTTTTATGTCAAGATCGGCAACTAAATTATGCACATTTTATCAATATTTTCACGCTAATCAAAAATTGGCCACGATATGGCATAAAGGTTTTAACCTTTTCGTGACCGTGGCCTTCTTTTGACCCAATCACTCCCAAAAAACTCAAATTGTCCAAGGATCAGGGCCAATCGTACAATCAAATTTCATGAGATTCGGTCAAATAGTTTGAGATATGCGAATCAGACAAAAAGAGATGCCTATCAAAACAACCTTCATCACAACGAAGTTGGCGACGGTAAGAATAGTGCCATGATAATTTTTAACACTATTAAAAGTATATTTAAAAAGTAAATTTATATTCACAACATTAAATTATAAATAGAAAATTTGCTAACGTTGGAAACAGCTTGCTACAACCTACGAGTCTCTGTCAAACCCTACATTAAAAAACCGTATTTTTAATCTAAAATGTTCCGTAAAAATATACTTGTCGTATTTCAGCTAAACACAGATGAGCCAGTTTTACCAAAATTTGTAATGTAACTGGTTGGTGACAGTAATATCACTCCTCTAACATACAGTGGCCGTTTTTAAGCAAATGCTTGGCAACATTCATACCAGGATTTATTATTACGGCAAATTTTTAACATTATACATGGTACGATTTCAGTGCAATTTCCTCCAGTCTATATCCTTCAGCTACGAATGTCAGACTCCGTTTTGATTTGGATATCTCTTCAAATATTCAACTACAGCTTTCACCCAACATTACCTCGAAGCAAAACTAGCTAGCATCAGTAAAATGAGCATTAAGATGCAAACAAATCTATCTGTACGGTATTTCCTAAATACTAAGCATTAATAATTTCCCCCATAAATATTTTTTTTAAGTGTTTTTGCATATTTTTGATAACTTTGAGAAACTTCAGTCATTTTCCAAAAGAATGAGACCAACCTGACCTCTCTATGACAAGAATTAAGGCTGTTAGAGCGAATTTTAAAAAAAGATGGCAAAATTTTCTTGAAAGTTCAACATACCTTAGGGGTAAAAGGGGTTAAGAACAACCTTTAGAATATTAAGCCAAAGACTATACAAAGTCATAAGCAATCAAACCAGCAATGTATTAAGTTCTAAAACCATTTCTTAGAAAAGGAAAACAATCACATTGAAGTTGGAAAAAGCCTTATACTACCAGCTTTACATAGCGTATCCCAGGTTTAATAATAAGTATCGGACTGGCACGCCTAGGATTTTCACTATTTTTAATTCATTATTATCGGTTAATACCAAGCTTTTATTGTTTGCCCCCCACAAAAAAAAAACTACTCTTTATAAAAAGATACGGGGTAGCTCGTGTTTATAAAATTAGTATAATTAAATTTAGTATAGTGCTTTTTCATAAATACCATAGTTACTCAAATTTTGGAATAGTCAAGAACTCAAGCAGTGATATCCCGAGCAACAGTTCTCTCCATATATACAAAGCGATTTCCCCTTGGAGAGGATAGGGCTTAGTAGGTCTAGGGTAGATAAGTAGGTGTGCTTCTGCATATAAAAATATATACCTGACATAGGTCAGTTAAACTGAGATTTACACATCTAATTGTTGTACTAAGTAACTAAGCCGTCCCTGAACAAATACTAATCACCTTTTACAAGTAAATTATATTTGATCCCACATTCGCACGTAGCTAGTGCTGCTGCAGTACTTTCGACTACAACTTTACACTTTAAAACGCTCATTTGACAAAACATTTGGAAGCGCTAAGAATAGCTTCAAGATTAATGACTGTACTTCATGCAGAACTACCAATCAAAATTGAATTTGTTTTAACGTGCTTTCAAGATTTAAACCGAAAATAGACCTCTTGTTCCTTCGAAAATAGAAATTAGCTAATCTCATTAGTAGGAAGACTGATCCTAAAATTATCGACGCACAGTTATTACAGTAATAAATGGTGTCCAAAATATATTCAGTTCACGTGTAGGTACGCTATATAGCGACATACCATGAAGTATACTTAATCTTTGCTATAAAATCAAACTAGTTTTATGTAATATAATCTGCAAGATTCTCATACAGATAAGAGATTGGATTTATAAATTTGGGCCACATGATCAGGTAATGAGGCTTAAGACCTATACGAAAATGGGGAAAACAGTACGCCAAACATGGGAGAAAAGGAAGCGGAAATTGAGATACATGTACGCCTATTACCGCAAAGGGCCTCTTGTTAGATTTCCCCAGTATATAGATTTTAAATCAATTCTTCTCCATTCTTCATCTCCCACTCCACGCTTCATAGTCCTCAGCCATGTAGGCCTGGGTCTAACAAATAATGACTTCTGGCTAAAAATATCCTAGGATTTAAGAGCACAAAGCAAATGCCTTCAAGTAATACCTACATTGAACCACTTATGGCTAACTGACTGATGTCAGTTACTGCTATATGGCCTTTTTTACACTTTCAAGCTTCATTCTAAGTCTTCAGATTGATCAGTACAAACTATCAGATATCCTAACAATCAGTTTTTTTCGTATATCTACCCCATTACACTTTAAAAACCATAGTTTTAATCTGAAATACTACGTAAAATTGTGCTGTTCGCAACCGTATTTCAGTAAAATACAGACCGTAATTTTAACCTGCTTTATTTTTTACGGGTGGGTTACCGTAATATGACTCCTTTACGACAAAATGTGTGTTTAAACTGGCAAACGTCTTGCAAAATTGATTCAAAGATTTTTACAGGTTTTAATACAAAACTTAATCAGTAACAAAGGCATTTTTTTCATACATCTACACGAAGGATCACGTGATTTAAAAACTTTGGTAGGCATGTGTGAATAACTTTTCCAAATAAGTTTGTACCAGCAACCTAATAACTTCTCGTTTACAGAAATATACAACGGATATGTCCGTACACTTCATTTCCCTAAAAAGTATCCCTAAACTTACAGTTGCTATAAAATTTTGAAGGAATCCTACCATCGTCACATTGAACATGCTCGTTAAGGGGAACGAATGAACAAATCAAAGGGATATTAGTAGTGTGAATTTTCACATTTGGTGTTCATTGCCTTTACTGTGGTTTAATATAGTATCAAACTTACATAAAGAAATTAAAATCCCTTAACTATAAATCAAACAAGCTTTGTTTACCAACAATTATGAAAGATTAAAGTCATGCACCCTTAAAGTTTGGTTAAAATTTTAAACTTTAAAATTGTGAAAATCTTAAAACTGACAAAAATTAAAAATAGGTACCTATTCTGCATTTAACTAAAACAAACTCTTCAATGCATTTTTTCCCAAAAGGTTTTCAAAATAATAACCAACGCAAACTAAATCCTTGCGCATAGGTAAAGACTGGTCAATGGTATGACTTTTCCACGGAGGCAAAACAAAGCCTTGGGAATACTGTACTTAAGAACAATGTACACCGCTGTTCACGATATTAACTCAAAATAAACAACCCTAGGTTAATTAATTGTTAATTCTTGAAAAAGCGGAAATTACTTTCTCCAAAATATTAAATTGAAAATAAGTTTCGACATAATGGCCATCCAAACGCACAGTACCATTTTTAAATGGTTAATGAAAATTTAATATAAATTTTGTTAATATATATAACCACTAACAGACAGGGTAAGTATACTTTTTTCTCTACAATGGAAATCAAATTTTCAAATATCTTCGCGTGAACAAGTAAAAACCATTCCTGAATCCAGAAAAAATTGATCTAAAAAAAAAAAAACTAATTAAAACAGTTTCACCAAGACCAATAAACTATCTCCACTTTGATCCTGATCCTAGAACGAATCCTGGCTTATTTGAGTACAAAACCACTGGGTTGTAGTTTGTAGTAAAAGGCCCTCCGAACCCGTAAACTCCTACAGTAACCTGTAGTGCAGTCAGGAATGATACTTCAGTATCTATTTCGGAATCTGTATTTAGCACCAATTCTAAGTATCTGGTGTAAAGTTTCCAATTATATTAAACAAAAAATATAGTAACCTGGATGATAAGAGCAATGAGCGTTTCGGAAATTTAAAGGGGCAGCTGTTTCAGGAACCAAGGGTTTTTATTGAACTTTTAAGTTTCGACCAAAACCGGTTTCAGATTTGTATGGTTCAGTCACGGTCCAGATATATATAGACCTTGGGTTCAGTGTTACATGCGAATAAAATAACCCACAACCTAGGCTTTTTCATACCAGACTTATTATTATATTTATACTAATAAAGTTTAATACCACTACACTCGCCGTGTGATAAGTAGAAAATTGAAAATACCCCAAATTAAATATTTAAATATTGAATTTTTTTTCGCAACTCCCCAATTTAGGAACGACGGGGAAATTAAGTCGCCTTGGGTTAAAAGTACGTGAAACGTACAGTATGATAAAGGTCTAAAATTTTATAAATTCTTATTATAACGGCAATATGTGAAGAAAAGTAAAGACGTGCATAAGCGATAAAGTAGACCTCAACTGAATTTGACTAACAATCCCCTCCTGACAGAACGGTACCTTACTATGATGGCCAAGGCGAACATTTGAACTATGGATCATATAACTAATAAATTAGTATAATCTCAAGTTTCAGTAAAAAAATTTAAGCCAACATCGAACATTGAGAATTCCTGTCCTAAAATCCAGCGTAACTACCGTAAAGGCGATAAAATTACCGTAATTTCAGATTATAACCCTATAGGTCTTTTACTACCAAAACACCTGTCAAAGAAATAAGCATTACCAATTAGGTCCAGTTGAAGTTGATTTTTTTTCATTTTCTAATCTAAGTCGCACATTACCGAAAATTACTTAAATACGAAAATCAATAAAAACGAACCTTATAAAGTTATGCATGAACACGAGTTTGTTACACGAATTTCCTTTAAGTATTCCACTTGCGGACCAGCTAAAAAAGAGCTATATTCGGATTAAATGTCTAGTGTTACCTGGGGTCAGACATCCACATCAGATTAAATATTAGAGTAATGGGCCTTCCTTCAAATACAGCCCAAGACCATGACCATTCAAGCGTACACCTTAACAAAGTACATGATATCTTTTCACAAAGCATAACTTACAAACAAAAACTTTCTACACCACAATGATTTACCTTAAAGACGAGGATGATATTGTTCAGACACTAACAGCACAACGGTTGAAAATAAACTGCAGAACATCGAGAGGACCCCTGACATTAATTCTGGGTCCATTGTTTAACAGCTATTAACCAATCACAAACGGGCAAATAGTTTTCACGACCATGAGTTAAAACAAGACTTCTGATTGGCTGACAGCCAAGGACTCTCCAGTCAAGCGGTTCAGCTACAAATTACGTCATCGGACATTTACTCCGCCATCTGTTGACAAGTTACTGAATTACGAGGAACTTGAATAATTGTAAAGATAAAAACTTACGTGAATGTACGGAATAAAAATATGATTATTGCTATCAGGCTTTTATGCATATATAGTTTATATTTGAGAAATTAATTAATTTGCATTTAATTCTACTGTTAGTTTATACACTAGTCGTAAAACCCTTTGCCGATTTTAGATACCCATGATGTAAAATACATAGATTACTATAGACCGAAGTTCCCAACATAAATGTGTATTTCATTTTCCGGTAAACTACATTATTATAAACAGTACATTTACTTAAGAAATCGAGAGGTTTTTACCAATAAATAATTACATTAGTTTATTCAAAGCTGTTACTTTCAGTAGATAATTCATCCCACATCTTGCAAAGTCACAGCTTTTGCTATTAATATTAAGTTTTAATTTGATACTCTACATTTTGATAAAACTTCACTTAAGCAGTTTATAAGGGAATCTTTATATCCAATTTCAGTTAACAAACTTCGTCTTTGTTTGTAAGTCACCAATTGTTAAAGACACTAACCTTGATCTAGAGTGCTTCCCCTCTTGACCTTTGACCTTAACATGTATTAATTGGCGTGGATAATCATACACTCAAGAATGAACCAAGTTTGAAGCCTCTGTGATAACTACGTCCAAACTTATGACTGATTACGAGAATTGGACATTTTGTTTGACCGTGATTTTAACCTCCAAAATTTAATCATTTCCCATAACAGTTAATCCCTACAAGTTTCATTACTCTACGATTAAAATTGTGGTCAGGAAGCTGTTCATAAACATGCACACAAACAGAGGGTAAAACATAACCACTTTCCAACCTCGTTGGCGAAGGTAAAAATAACCAAATCATATGATTGAGAGAAAAAAACATATAACATTAAAACTGAACTCTCATATCCTTTCAATTCACTTTCCAGAATACAATTTTATATGAAATGAGGAGAATAAATACCAAATTTTTTTTGTCTTTATTCTAAAAAGCTTATAACGTCTGTATTTCTCAGGTTGACCCGCTTCTATGGACATGCAAACTTCAACTTTATGCAGTTGTGTTAGAAGTACAAATGTTGTCTACAGCTTTTAAAACTACAAAACAAACAAGTTAATTTATCATCGATTCACATCATCGTTATAATATGAATCAGAACTTCTTTTACTGCAAATATGAATGAGAAGTTTTTATTGGAAATATGAATGAGAACTTTTTACTGCAAACATGAATGAGAAATTTTTACCGCAAATATGAATGAAAACTTTTTCTTGCAAATGTGAATGAGAACTTTTTTACTGCAAACGTGAAAGAGAATTTTTTACTGCAAATATGAATGAGAATTTTTTACTGCAAATATGAATGAGAATTTTTTACTGCAAATATGAATAAGAATTTTTTACTGCAAATATGAATGAGAACTTTTTTACTGCAAATATGAATGAGAACTTTTTACTGCAAATATTAATCAAAACTTTTTTACTGCAAATATGAATGAGAACTTTTTACTGCAAATATGAATGAGAACTTTTTACTGCAAATATGAATGAGAACTTTTTACTGTAAATATGAATGAAAACTTTTTACTGCAAATATGAATGAGAACTTTTCCTGCAAATATGAATGAGAAATTTTTACTGCAAATATGAATGAGAGCTTTTTACTGTAAATATTAATCAAAATTTTTTCCTGCAAAATATGAATGAGAACTTTTTTACTGCAAATATGAATTACAACTTTTCACTGCAAAATACAATGCACATGGTGGTGGTCATAGTTTAATCTGGTCAGTTTATTCCTCAATCAAAACATTTCCTTTAATATTAATATAAATAACTACATAAAAGCCTATGGCTGACTTTAGCCCGACTCTAGTCAAGATAATGGAATAATCTGACCAAACTAACAATCTATGATCTTTCCGAGATGAAGGATTTTAGAGAGAACTGAATTACAATTGTAGAAATAATCATATTGAACAGAAATTTGTTCCTTTATAATGAATATCCTTCAGGTAGGGCTAACATTCACAACAAAGGTTTTATAACAATATATGATCTTTTCGAGATGAAGGTTTATGAGAGAACTTAAACAGTTGGTGTAGAAACAGTCGTACTAAATAGAAATGTGTTCTTTTATAATGAATATCCTTCAGGTAGGGCTAATATCCACAAGAAAGGTTTTAATAGCACGTAAAAATCCTCTAACAATCTATGATCTTTCCGAAATGAAGGTTTTTAGAGAAAACTTAATTACAGTTGGTGTAGAAACAGTCGTATTGAACAGAAATTCGTTCCTTTATAATGAATATCATTCAGGTAGAGTGAATATCCACAAAAAAGGTTATAATAGAAAGGAAATAATATAAATTATTCATAAGACTTAGGAAGTTTGGCCTTAACAATGATATAAGCACCCATGGCCTATTCTAACTACCAAACCACTCAAGAGGACATGCTCCGCAAATCAACGTATTAACAGTTTCTGACTTTTATGTTTATTTCAAGAGCCCACTTGCTAGTGTTGGTGGGACAGAATTAAAAAAAAAAACATCAACAATTTCATAAATATGATTAACATAAGTAAACACTAATATCCTATAGCAATAGGTGAAGCAGATACCAGAAAATCCCTCCACAATTTATTTCTTATGGTGGATAAGTTTTCAAATTCAAAGTCTTTAAATACAAAGTCTTCTAATTCAAAGTCTCCTAATTCAGTTTTCAAATTCAAAGTTTTCAATTACAAAGTCTTCAAATTCAAAGTTTTCAAATTTAAAGTCTTCTAATTCAAAGTTTTCAAATACAGTTTTTAAATTTAAAATCCTCTAATTCAAAGCCTTCAAATTCAAAGTCTTCTAATTCAAGTTTTAAAATTCAAAGTCTTCTAATACAAAGTCTTCAAATTCAGTCTTCTAATTCAAGTTTTCAAAATCAAAGTCTTCTAATTCAAAGTTTTCAAAATCAAATGAGCACCATTTTATCGACCTTAAATTATGCCCTTTTAACCTTCATTATTATTCCAAATAAATTATGCAGCTTGGTTTAGGCTACATAAAATCACCAAATGAAATCTTAACAAACTACTTCTTAACATGAAATTATAAAGCTGTAGAATAGAGCGAGTTAGCTTAACACACCACCATTTAGAAAATGTGAAAAATAAAAAAAATTAAAAAAGCAAATATTAAAAAAAAAATATATTTTTTATATAGCAATTATGTCGAACGAAATTGAGATCAAATTAGTTTACAAACTCAATTCCCATGTTTATATATAGGACATTTAACAATTGCTTCATTGGCAGACAACCATTGGGAAAATACCACAAATTAATCCAAATTATCAAATAATTCAATTTTTTATGAATTCAAAATGTATTAAATTATATCTTGAAGGTCATTAACACTTAAAAGCAGGTTATTATTTGGTCAAACAAATATGAATATATGAAGAAAAAACAGGGCACTTTTAAATTATTCTCACTTTTTCCTATTCACATATTTACCATAGGTTTGCTGACCCAAAAGACTGTGATGCCAGTTTTAACAAATAAACGTTACTTATAATTTACTAAATCATTTACCTATGTGCTAAAAACTCTCGTTTACTTGTTTACAATGATAAATACTACTAGATTTCATGGACAATTTAGTTTTAATTGCAGCTTTTTTTTAGCGAAACGTCATCAGATAGGCCAAATAGATTTTGTGAGCAGAGAACATGAAAATATATAGAGAATTAGTAAAGGAAATGGACAGTGCAAATAAAGGGTAGAAAGAGAAACACGAAAGACCTCTAATATTTCATCACTACAAAAAGGAGTGAATCCTAAATTCGGTAGATCGAGAGTAGGCCTATTGTAAGACCTCTAATATTTCATCACTACAAAAAAGTGAATTCTAAAATCGGTAGATCGAGAGTAGGACTATTGTAGTTGAAAAATTCCAAAATACACTAAAAAATTATTAACCTAAAAGAAAACGTAAATTAAGCTACCTGCCCGCTCAATATTTCAAGAACTGTTAAGACAATAATATTTTGTAACAGTCTACAGCAAGAACAAGGCAACGACCTAATAATTAATTTCGGTAGCATCTCCCAAGGAACTGTTGACACAGAACAAGACGAGATGGAAGTTTCACTAAAAGCTTCCGTTACCCGAAGTGACAACAACTACAACAAATGTGACCGTTTCTAGTCCACTGCAGGACAAAGGCCTCAGACATGTCCTTATTCATGTCTGGGGTTTGGTTAGTTTTCATCATCACGTTGGCTAAGGGTCTTACACAAAGGTAAGGCAATCTATATAGACAGACAGACAGACCAACTGCGGATTGGTGAAGGACTGAGTAAGACACCTAATGCGATATTGGTGCACAAGCGATAAACAAATAAAAAGATAAATAAAACTAGAGGGGTGAAAACTTGCCCAGTTATCAGTGCATTTCCAGAAGAGATGGAGAAAAATGTTTTTCCGATGTAAGATAATGAACAAATCTCGTGGGTCGTTATGGTGTGTGTCGGGACCAAAGGATATCCGACTTCAAAGTAAAACTAGAGGGGCACTCAGTATAGCGAAGACCTCAGCCGTGGCAGCTTATTTCTTGACCTTAACATGTATTAATTGGCGTGGATTTTCAAAAATTCAAATGTAAATCAAGTTAAAAGTATGTGACAACGATATCCAAACTTATGGCTGATTACGTGAATTGGACATTTTGCTTGACCTTGACCTTCCAAAATTTAATGATTTCCAGCTTTTCGCATAAAAGTTAATCATTGCAAGTTTCATTACTCTACGATAAAAATGGTGGTCAGGAAGCTGTTCACAAACACAAAACAGGGTCGAAAACATAACCTCCTTCCGACTTACATAGGGGAGATAATTAGTTACATACGATAAGGAATTTTCAACATGTCGGGTATCCACGTCTAACGTAAAAAAACATCCTGGCTTCTCCTCTTATTTAGCTATACCGTACTACTAAACGCGCTGGGGAATAGATAATGGGTGGCCTTCTATGCAAACAATAATAGCAAAATATTATACAGACTCGGTCCAGAAATTACTCACATGAAGAGATTGTGTACAGAAAATCAGCTACAATAAAGGTTTGGAACGACGTCCATTTCACAAGCATCCGCGAAAGTTACTGACAATATTGACATGACTAAAATCTAGAAGGTATCCCACCAGACTCGAGAAAAATAGAGAATTTTTACGCCAGTTTCCTTCTCTGTTAACATAATGCAATTTAGCACTGTTTTGTCAAGGGAAACTATAGAAGGCTTGCAGTATATGAACACGTATAATGACTATTGTTTCTGTTTAATGTTGTTACTGTTCTTAAGATATTTTATTTTTCCTTGTTTCCTTTACTCACTGGGCTATTTTCTGGTTGGAGGCACTAAGCTTATAGCATCCTGCTTTTCCAACTAGGGTTTTAGCTTAGCAAGTAATAATAATAATAATAATAATAATAATAATAATGATAATAATAATAATAATTTGAAAGGAAGACGAAGCTAATTTACATTCGCCACCAATCTAAAAAACTTTAAAATACACATGAGAGTAAAGTAGCACATAGGTAAATGGGAATTCACAAACATAGCTATTACTGATTACAGATCCCCAACTTACATTTCGTCTTACAAACATTTGGATACAAACACAAATCAATCTGAAAAGAACAAAGATAAAAAAAATACTATAATAAAACATTATTATATTATCTAATACAGTAAGCAAAACAACATTTGTAAAAACCTGATATCTATTTCATATGAAACCAAACTAATTGTTGACTTTTATAGCAGAAAATCATAGTAATGGGACTCAAGTTAGGCCTAACCTAGGCCAAAATTTTAACAAAATTCGATTTACAAATATCTTCCTGAAACCTATTAAGTTTGTAAGTCGAGGACCTGTACAAGTTTCACAGTCTCTCAGAGGCTGGGTGCTAAGAACTGCCTGGCCAGAAGCTTAATCAATATGATCTATTCAATATAACGTTTTAAACATTCTCAAATTTCTGGACATTTGGTTCTGATGGTGATAAGAGAAAAAAAAAAAGTTAAAATTAGTTTGAAACTGGTGAAAATTGATGTATTCAATATATGTAACGTTTCAATTCTCAAATTTCAGGAAATTTGGTTCTAATGGTGATAAGAGAAAAAGGTGAAAATTGGTTTGAATCTGGTGATAATCCATCAATATTTGTAAAGATTTAATTCTCAAATTTCTGTAAATTTGATCCTGATGATGATAAGAGAAAAAAAAAGTGAAAATTGGTTTGAAAATGGTATAAATTGATCTATTCAAAATATGTAACGTTTTGATTCTCAAATTTCTGGAAATTTGATCCTGATGGTGATAAGAGAAAAAATATGAAAATTAGTTTGAAACTGGTGAAAACTGATCTATTCAATATATGTAACGTTTTAATTCTCAAATTTATGGAAATTTGGTTCTGATGGTGACAAGAAAAAAAAAATTGAAAATTGGATTGAATCTGGTGAAAATTTAGTTTTAATTTTCTCAAATTTCGGGAAATTTGGTCCTAATGGTGATAAGAGAAAAAAAGGTGAAAATTTGATTGAATTAGTGAAAATTACATTTGTTCACAGCAAGGAAATGAGAAGTAGGGTGGGCATTAACAATTGCAGATCATAAGTATTATCAAAGCAAATGAATTAACCAATTTGTGTACCATAACAAATCTATATTAAAAATAAAACGCAAAACAATATTAAGCCTAATATTTATACATCTAACACTTACAATTACCGTTATAGCAAGGCCCATAGCATTTATGGTTAAACTTTTGAATATAAACCATTATCTCTATCAACATTTCCTTACATGCTAATACAAGTTATACAACAATAATTAAAATCAACAGCATAAAATCATTTTATCTCTGACGAGTTTTATTTCTCATCCCTGCAAAACAACAAACTCACAAACTCTCCCAACTGTTCTGTTTTACGACCCCTACAAAATAAAAGCCAACAGCCATACAAATATCTCCTGTGTCTTCTTCATCTTCTTCTTCTACCCTTTGCAATGCAAAACAACCCTCTCGGTATCGGTAATTCAATTAATCAGCAGCTTAATTGAAAAGCTATAGTACAAAGAATATACTAGTATTTAACACTATCTATAATAAACAGGTTCAGTACGGAAAGTTTATGATATTAACTATTTCTTCAAGCCAAAAAGCAGATGCTACATATGGAAAGATTTCAAGCTTTTTCTTCTTCCTTCCTCCGCATCTCGACCGTCCATCATCTTGTTCACATCCTGTATCGTAGAGTATTTCAGGCTAAAACAACAGAGAGGAAAACTCCACTGGTTTTAGAAAAATAGAAGAGGAACTACATTTAGCGTCCAGATATTTCAAGGAAACAAGTCCATAAGGTATCACATGTACTATGGAGTCCTCCAAATACTGTAGTTCACAAAAAAAAATTGGAAAAACGAAAAATCGCATTGTTCAGAATGCGTCAAGCAGCACTTGTGATTTCCTGCTTACCTGGCTGAGTCGCACTGCCTGGTAAACAGATTTTAATTATTTTTTTTTTGTGTTTGCTTGTGATTCTGTTTTGTTGACGTATTTGTTGGTCTAAGATGACCAAACAGAAAACTTTCAAATGCTAGATATAAAAAACTCACGCGTAGCCGTGAATTAGACACGGCCAAAATGGCTTGGCTAAGACAAATATAGAGGATTGATGACCACTCGGACCAAATAATTGGCCCTGTTAGCTTTGTGAAATCTAATCCGGGTATCTTTTAGATAAGGATCACTGGCATTCAAATCAGACAGTGGAGCAGGTGATAATAGATCTTGAATTATCTGTGACTGGCTGACTTGGTAAACAAATGGTGTTTTGTATTAAAAAACGGTTCAAGTTACACTGTTAGAAAAAAACGTGATTTTAATCGGAAATTCTCCTTAAAATATATACTGTTCTTAACCATATTTCAGTAAAATACAGGCGACCGCAATTTTACCTTACTTTGTTATTATATTTTACGGGTTGGTGACCGTAATGTCACTCCTATACGTCAATATATCCGTTTTTAAAACTGTAAAAATCCTGGCATAATTGTTGCCAGACATTTACCGTTATTTTAATGCAAATTTTAAACAGTGTAGGATACTATATGACCAGCCTCCTCAATTTCTGCAGTTGTATCGATAATCACAGACTTGTGTCAGATACAAAAAAATTGAATAAAAGATTGAATACGATAAGAATAAAAGATTTACAGATTAAAACACCATTTGTATCTTTACTGGATCGACTTTCTGCGTCTTCAATACAAATTGTGTGAGAGACAAACTCAAGGGGACAGCTTCAATATCAGGATATTGCAAAACTGCTTCAATTATGCTGCAGAAGGCTTCAATTAAAATTTCAAAGCTAACTCCGTTTTCTATAAACTGCTTTGTTTAAGTTCCTATATTTCTCTAGAATGTTCTTTCTAAGACAGCAATATATTAAAAGTTAGAATATGAAATCTGTTTCATCCTTCAAGTGATAGTTAGTTTTCGTAGTCTTAAGAGTATTCTATGAGCACTATATAATAAATAATAAATAAAAACAATATTTTTTTTTCCTATTATTGCAGACTATCAACAGTGTAGAAATGTGTTTTAAAAGTGAGTATGTTCTTTGATTCCTTGCCCTAAGGAACACAGGTTCTGGTCGTGAAACTTTCAGTTCTCACAGATGAATGCTCCATGCTCCCGGCGTGAACTTTATTCCGGTACACGACGTTCGAGGAGTGTAACATCAAAATATTCTCCACTTACAGGCACCTTCTCAAATTCCGGTCTCTCCTATTACCAATTTATCGGCATTTCTTCCAATAATCAATTCTATTTCACCTTTCTTGACCAGGCATATTCACAGAGAAAATGCAACAACAGTTCTTTAAATATAACAGCTTTCCCAAAGATTGACGTCCACCCAAAAAACAAAACATTTCTTAATGTCCATCTTCAGTGTCTGAGTTTAACAGTCTCCCTATGACATCTTAAAGCTAAATGCCATATATGTCTATGTAATTAAAAATGCATACTGCATTAATGCAAAGTACTTGCCAGTACTGTTGATTTGCTGATGCAGTAAATCTAAGACCGGTGTCATTAAGCTCTCTTCGACCTTCTCAGGAAGAGCTAGCTGCCTTAAATACTCAAATTACTAATAGCTTCACAGGTCACCAAAAGAGGGTTCCTGCATCAGTGCTGGCATGGGAAAATATCATGGGGGCCAACCCATGTTAACCAAGCGCAGCGTATCTTGCAAAAGACCATCCATCCAAGTTGCTGGCTAATAGCAGAATCTGAGACTAGCTTGACAAGTCACACTGTACTTGCAAAAATTCAGTGATTCTGACTGGCGCCAGGCATTCCATCATAGCAGGTTTTGCCTATGCTTCAAGGGCAAAAGCACCAGGAATCGAAAATTGAAATGTGCACCTGTACATCTGTGCCAAACAAACTTCAGAGCTGTGTGTACATGTGTGACGACGTCATGTGGTCGGACTCACTCGGAGGGCGGAGAAGAACTTGGCCGGCACTTGTAGGAGTCACTTGTGGGCTTCCATGTGATCTAGGGACTTGCCCACAACTGGA
This sequence comes from Palaemon carinicauda, assembly GCF_036898095.1. NCBI lineage: Eukaryota > Metazoa > Arthropoda > Malacostraca > Decapoda > Palaemonidae > Palaemon > Palaemon carinicauda. The sequence goes on from NC_090737.1 coordinate 134,029,465, forward strand.
ACTAGGCCTCTGATTAAGTTGAGGAATTGGACTTGATCTCAGGGATGAGGATGGGATCGGACTTGACTTGGGCGATGACTGGTGAGGCGCAGGACTTGTCCTAGGATCAAGCGCTTCAGAAGGAGCTTTGGATGACATTCTCAAGTACGGAGTTGGTGCCAACTCAGTTGTGGGAGATGAACTCTGGTACTGAGCCCCAGAGGGTGACTGGTATGACATGTGCTGTGGGATGTTCGGAGGCGACGAAGACCTATTTGCTTGTGGTGAAGCTGCGAATTGGTATTGCTGGGAAGCCACAGGCGAAGGTTGTCCAATTGGGGTAGTCGCTAACTGAGGTGTAGGGTTGGGCGTGGGAGTTGGGGAGTAATAATGAGAAGCAATTGAAGTGGTAGGAGTAAGAGCCCTTGCTAGAGCATCACGTAGCATATCACGAAGCTCATTCCGGAGGCTGCTAACAATCTCCTTCCGCAGATAGTCCATCTCCTGTGGTGCAAGCAGGCACCCGGTTAAATTTCCTGGAAAGAAGAACAATAAACACTATCAGAATTTAGTTCTGTAAGTGCATGCACAAAAAAAAACATTGTAACATTACATGACCATCTACCTATATAAACCTAGTTTTTATAACACTATTAAGAGTTGACTAGATTTTGTATGTATATGAAGGATAAAATTGGTATTATTGTAGACCTCATGACTATAATAGAGCATTGCTTTGCAAGTTCATACCTTTGGCACAACTAAATGATACAGAAGAAACTGCTGGTTGTGCATCAGCAAAGTTATTAACTAAAGTGAACTTCCATTCTAAAACAACTTACCATGTATGGGAAATCTCAAAATCTTGGAGCTCACAGTTTGAGACCATGATTTATTTCTTGCATTCAAGAACATTTCTTTCACAATTTAAATAAATTATATAAAAGTTCTCACTTAAGCCCTGTCCACACGATCGAGCATGCCCGATGGGCAAACAGTGATACCAGACCACAATAGTTAGTAAGAATGAGGGTTGATGACGTCAGAAGCGGGAAAACCACAGACAGGGATCTGGCATCATACAGTGTTGCCAGATCCCTGCCTTTAGTTTTCTCGCTTCTGACGGCATCAACCCTCATTCTTACTAACTATTGTGGTCTGGTATCACTATTTGCCCGTCGGGCATGCTCGATCGTGTGGACAGGGCTTTACATACGTGACAGAAAAGGAAACAATCATGAGTTTGAAACTACTTCACTAACAGTTAACTCTATGGGAACCATTTCGTTATGCCTTAGTATGATGAAGATTATTATCACCCTGTACTTGCTATACTTATATCAAAGACAATATGTTTCATGATATTTGAAATGCTATCCAATCATTCTGAAATGAGCATTGACTTCTGAAATAGTGTCTCCAGTAAATCACCAATACACTGGGTCATTAGATTAGCTTAATCATTACATAAATTTATTCTATTAATGTACTATAATCTAAATGTATAGCAGCTACACTGTTAAAAATTTGCCGTAACAAACGGTAAAAATCCTGGAATTAATGTTGCCAGACATTTACAGTTTTAAGAACAATATTGACGTTAAAGCGTGATATTACGGTCATCACCCCGTAAAAGGTAAAATTACGGTCGCCTGTATTTTACTGAAATACCGCTGAGAACAGTATATTTTTTTCCGAGAAATTACAATTAAAATTACGGTTTTTTTTTAACAGTGTACCCTTAAGCTAAACGGAATTCATCTGAAAAAATAACACACTATAAGGATTATCATAAATCATATTGGGTTCCTTAACAAACCCAGTCTTATGCGCAGGCAACGGCCATCTAAAACATTGTTTCTTTCTTCAGCTAAAAAAAAACATATGGATGAGGGTGTGGGAACAACTGCATTCCCTGTGTTGCATGAGCCAGGGTTCTATATAATTGATATTATAATTAAGTGATGCAATATGCTAAAAAAAAACGTAAATGAACTCTATGTAAAAAAAAATTCTCTCAGCATTGTACACAGCAACTAGCAAATGCTTTTTCTGTAAGGTTGAGAGCAAGATGTAGAACAAACCATTCAATAAAAATTTTCTGTCAGGAAAGCAAGCAATGGTTATAACTGTATTTAGTAAACAAACGAAAGAAAATAAGGCAACATATGTCAGACCAAATAAGGTCTCTGTAAGGCGATTCTAATCTAAAAGATTGGGTTAGCATCAACAGGCGACAGTTTTTAATTGGCAAAGGGTTATAGATATAGTCGAATGTTGACAGTAGGCCTTGTGGAATAGATGAATGCAAGGATAGACTTGGGGGGGTTGGGGGGTTAAGGGGGGTATACGTACCGCAGGGTAGAAGCAGACTTTGTAGAGACAGAACACCCACCGTGGCTTTAAAGAGAAACAATGATCTATGCTAAAGTGTTTAATTTGCTAAGTTGCTGTATCTTATGCGTTTCGATCCCTTACACATTCCCTTTGGAAGACTTCTTTTCGTGTTATGGATTATCTTTTCGTGTTATGGATCATCTTTTCGTTTTATGGATTATCTTTTCGTGTTATGGATCATCTTTTCGTTTCATGGATTATCAAGAAAAAAATAACCATTGAAAACCTTAATGCCAATTATAGAGACAAGATGTTTCTGACCAACGATCAAAGCAAGACCTAAAATGGTTTGCAAAGTTCAGTTACATCAAGGCGGGTTTACACGGTCGAACGCGGTTCGACAGACAAGAGTTTAAACTGATGTTCGTGAGTGTAAACCAGGTATTTGGTTGTTGAACACGTTCGTCAAACGGTTCGAAGAAAGTATGTTCTCGCCTGACTTTTGTGGGCTGGGCTTCATTGTCCACAAACCTTATGCATTTGTGGCTGACTCCACCGATTCGAACTTTTTGATAAGTAGGTTTGACAACCGGGTTCGACGAACTGTTCGACCATGTAAACCCCGTTTTAGTTCATACACCTGGTTACAGTTCATGTTCGTTCATAATAACTCCGGAAAATAAACTCGAAGATTAATTACATTAGTTCATACACCCGGTTATAGTTCATGTTTGTTCACAATAAAACCGGAAATAAACTCGAAGATTAATTACATTAATTCATACACCCGATTATAGTTCATGTTTGTTCACAATAAAAGCGGAAATGAACTTTAAGATCAATTACATTAGTTCATACACCCGGTTATAGTTCCTGTTTGTTCACAATAAAAGCGGAAATGAACTTGAAGATCTATTACATTAGTTCATACACCCGATTATAGTTAGTGTAAGTTCACAATAACCCCGGAAGCAAACTCGAAGATTTATTACTTTAATTTATACACCCGATTATAGTTCACGTTTGTTCAAAATGATTCCGAAAATAAACTAGAAGATTTGTTACATTAGATCATACACCCGATAATAGTTCATGTTCGTTCACAATAACTCCGATAACAAACTAGAAGATTAGTTACAGAAGTCCATACACTCGATTATAGTTCATGTTCGTTCACAATAACTCCGAAAACAAACTCAGAGGGAAAAAAAAAAAACCTTTTAATCACGTTTGTTCACAATAACCGAGACCCGACGGGGGCCTCTGAAAATCAACTCCTTAGATCGGAACAAAAACATTCTCAACCTTCGTATCCAGTTCAACTATTCCGTCCTGAACTGAGGCCAAGCCACGCAACAGCTTCCTCATGCAAGGGTAAGTTGACCACACTGATTGATTAATCTCTCTCATCGAATGAAGCTTCCAGATTCTGCGAATATGATAGTGCTAAGCAAGAGGACAGTGGTCGATGGCATATGAAGGGAATGGCGATAAGGTGGAAGAGAACGTCCAAACTGAGATCATTAATTCAATGTCTAATTAACTTCCATTAATTTGTAGCTACTGTGCATGCAATCGTACAATATCAATGGCGCATTTAATATCTTATTAGGAACACGTGACATAAGGGGGCCAAATTCAATTGCAAAATTCACTCCGATTCGCAGAACAGACATCTATTTTGTAAAGTAACTTAAAGATGTGTTGGCTTTAAGACCATGGTCATTAAAATAGCATACTAATTAGATTTTAGATAGTTCTCAGCATTAATTACTGCCAGAGTTTTGCTCAGACAGCATCTATAACGATTACAACGTTTCAAGAAGGCTAAATATATCGTCAAATATTTGCTAAGATAGCATCTATAACGTTTAAAACGCTTCTAGAAGGGAAAAATTACAGCCAGATCTTTGCTCAGACAGGATCTACAACATTTACAACGCCATCAAAGGCTATATTTACTGCCAGATCTTTGTTCAGACAACATCTATAACATTTACAACGCTTCAAGAAGGCTAAATTTACTGCCATATCTTTGCTCAGACAGCATCTTCCATAAGGCTAAAATCACGGTCAGATCTTTGCTTAGTCAGCACCTTCCAGAGGGCAAAAATCACTGTCAGATCTTTGCTCAGACAGTATCTTCCAGAAGGCTAAAATCACTGTCAGATCTTTGCTCAGACAGTATCTTCCAGAAGGCTAAAATCACTGTCAGATCTTTGCTCAGACAGCACCTTCCAGAGGGCTAAAATCACTGTCAGATCTTTCCTCAGACAGCATCTTCCAAAAAGCTAAAATCCCTGTCAGATCTTTGCCAAGACAGCCTCTATAACGTTTACAATGCTTCCAGAAAGCTAAATTTACAGCAAGATGTGACCTATCAAATTTGGACATTATTTGTGAACAAATGTTAAAAAAACGAGGTATAAATTCCTATTTACAGAGACGAGAAAGTTTACTACCCATAATTTTTATGTACGTAAAGACACGGAACCATTAAATGCTATCGATCTATCCCTGGTTCGACCCAAATTTAGGATTAAATTTCTAATTCCATTTATTCCATATAAATAATTTTCACTCCTTCAAGTGACCGAGACAAAGGCTCCCTTGTGGGTTAAACTCCACGCTTTCCCGTTCTGGTTTCCTTAGGTATTGCAAAAACGTTTCCTGACGCCATTTAAAGGTTTAAAGGCCACTCATGAATGGCAGAGGCACGGGACAGTGGCGTTGCCCTAGCTAGCAGGACAATGCCTTAGAGACTGACCATATATAAATATAATCAGCACCCAAGCCCCATCTCCATCCAACTAGGACCAAGGAGGGCCAGGCAATGGCTGCTGATGCCCCAGTAGATAGACCTATATGCTTCCCATATTAAGTATAAGAATTTTAACAAAACAATAGGAAGAGAAATCAAAGAGAATAGTGTGCCCGAGTGTACCCTCAAGCAAGAGAACTCTAACCAAAGACAGTGGTTGACTATGGTGCAGAGGCTATGGCACTACCCAAGATTACAGAACAATGGTTTGATTTTGGAGTGTCCTCCTAGAAGAGCTGCTTATCATAGCTAAAATCTCTCTTCTACCATTACGAAGCAGAAAGTGGCCACTGAACAATTACAATGCAGTAGTTAACAACCCCTTGGGTCAAGAAGAATTGTTTGGTAATATTGGTGTTGTCACGTGTACGAGGACAGAGGAGAATATGTAAAGAATAGGCCAGACTATTCGATGTGCGTGTAGGCAAAGCGAAAACGAACCGTAACCAGACAGAAGGATTCAAAGGACCCCATAACTCTCAAGCAGTAGTATCTCAACGGGTGGCTGGTGCTCTGGCCAACCTACTAATTTTCTTATTTTATAAAAACCCAATTCATTCATAATTAATTTTCTTACTTTATAAATATTCAATTTAATCTTAACTAATTTTCTTATGTAAAAGATTCAATTTACTCATAACTAATTTTCTTGCTTTACACACATTCATTTTATTCATAGCTAATTTTCTTCATACAAACTCAATTCGATCATAAGTAATTTTCTTACTTTAAGCACACTCTTTTCTCTTCTGTTGTTTACCTGAGTCTATATTTAACCTGTTTCCTTTTACCACGTCCTATCTAACTTGAACTCCCCTGTATTTTGATCACATAAAGGTTAAGATTAAAGATGTCTGGTCTCAGTTTCAATTTCATCAGAATAGATGCTTACCAGAACGTCAGTCGGGCAAGCCCAACCCCCCACTGTGGTGGCCAAACAAAGCAGTATCCTCCCAAGTAAACAGCTGGGATCGATCTGTAGCCATGCAAATGCTAGGCGAACACGTTAAAATTGTACTAGCCAGGAGGTTAGTACATTAATTTACTCACTAAACATCCATCAATTTGTCCGTCCTTCTAATCCAAGCT
>NC_090737.1:134043190-134055690 GCF_036898095.1 Palaemon carinicauda
GCTCTAAAAAAAAAAAAAAAAAAAAAAAAAAAAAAAAAAAAAAAAAAAAAAAAAAAAAAAAATTGAATTTCGATGTCGAGATATTTTTATGGATTATTACTAAGTCCACATAAGTCAACTATACACTACTTGAGTAGAGTTTAAAATACTCCATATCTCTATCCACGTTACTGACAGTCTTGAAAAATTGATTTGCTGCGATCAAGCCGACATAAACACGCGGTACACATACACATACAGTACAGTATATATACCGTTGTCTCTTTCATATGTAATAGATGAAGTCACGTCAATATATAATTCATCTGCTTGGAGTGATTTTTACAATTGTAAATAATGTCTTTCGCACAGGTATAAATAAGTAATTGAGTACGTGAAAATTATATTTTTCTTTAACATCAAAGCAGGCGCAAAATGTTCTCCATTCTTGCTTAGACTCTAAAAGAACAAGACAATGAAAAAGAGTTAATTCTATATTCCTCCAAACTTCCCTCAGATGAAAAGTAGGCCTAGATTTCAAAGATTCTTTCAAACTATAAAAGAAAGAAAATGTATTTGAGAATCAATGATCCAAGATGAAGTGTTATCCCACTGCCATGTTCTCTTTCCCTGCCTGGTAATCTGCCGGACTGGGGTTCGAGTTCCGCTCAAGTTCGATCATTTCTTGTAGTGTCTGCAACCTCACCATCATTGTGAGAAAAGGATGGGGGATTTGGGGAGCCTATGGGTCTACCAGCTGAGCCATAAGTATTCATTGCCTAGTCCTCCCTGGTCCTAGCTTGGGTAGAGAGGGGGCTTGGGTTCTGACCACATACACACAAATATATATATATATATATATATATATATATATATATATATATATATATATATATATATATATATATATATATATATATGTGTGTGTGTGTGTGTGTGTGGTCAGTCTTTTATGCATTGTTCTGCTAGCTAGGGCATTGTCACTGTCTCTTGCCTCTCATATTCATGAGTGGCCTTTAAACCTTTAAAGAGGTAATATTGTTTCCTTAAGAAGGAGAATTATGGGTAAGAAGTATCACCTGGCACTTAAAGGAAGCCAAATCGGTTTAAAGGTTTAAAGGTCGCTCATGAATGGCAGAGGCAAGGGACAGTGACATTCCCCTGGAGACTGACCATATATCATATGATCAGCGGCCAAGCCTCCTCTCCACCCAAACTAGGATCAGGGAGGGCTAGGCAATGGCTGCTGATGACTCACCAGATATACCTATAGGCTTCCCCAAAACCCCCAGCCTTACCTCACAAGGATGGTAAGGTTGCAGACACTAATGGCACTAAAGAGTCTGAGCGGGACTCGAACCCCCGACTGGTAAACACAAGGCAGAGACGTTACCAATCAGGCCACAAAAACCCTTGGCAGTTCTACAAAGATGCACATCCAAAATGGCAAACGGTGGATAGTGCCAAAAAAAAAGTAGATAAAGACGATCATGGGGATTCATCGATAGATCAAAAATGCATCAGTAACAATAGATATACGCAGAATAAAAATAAACAAAGCTTTAAACAGTTAGTTCCGACGTCACAGCCTCGTTTAGGACATTTGAAAGTCTTAAGATACCTGGTTTAGCACGAAAGCCATTCTCCGGCTATTCTGGAGGGTAGATTTTAAATAGAGGGAGGCCTTGGTATTAACAATGTTCCTCTTCTTGAATAAAGTAGTCGAGACTTGGAGGCGAAAAAAAAGTTAGAATTCAAAGGAAAATTCTTATCTACCTATTCCTCTCTTTGTGAAATTACCCGGTGGTGTCACATAATACCCTGTGACGTCACATATTACACTGTGACGTTATAGTCACGTAATAATAAAGACATACAATAAATTTAAGGGACAAGTACACAGGGAGGAGCCCGTCTGATCATATCCTGACTAATACAGTGGTATCGTGTTTGCTTAGCATTCGCATGGCAGCAGATCAAGCCCAGCCCGGGACAGTGAGTTTAAGTCGTTTACCGGGGAGGCTACTACTATGGATGGGCACCATAGTGGGAGGTTGGGTTTGCCCGGCTGACGTTCTGGTGAGTATCTATTCTGATGAAACTGGAACTGAAACTAGACATCTTAATCGAGATGAATTTGTTATGTTCAAAATGATAAATCTAGAATCTGTGAGGCAAAAAAAAAAAAAAAAAAAAAAAAAAAAAAAAAAAAATTGAGAATGGTAATATTTTGCACCTGCTTTGAACTTGATCTAAAAAGTGCATGGGTGTGTGTGTGTGTGTGTGCGTGTGTACGTGTCATTTCCTTAAAATGCTAATCATACTTACTCAAGTCGATTGCTTAAAGAGGAAACGATATAAAAGCTTATCACAAGATACTGTTAACAACACAGGACATAAAATGGAGGCAAACATGACAAGCAGTTAGTAAGCAAGCAAACATTAAAAGAGTAATATATATATATTAAAACATAAGACAAAGGGGAAGTTTTTCAATGCATAAGGAAGAAAATTAAACAAAGAGATGAAAGACAATGAGAGAGAGAGAGAGAGAGAGAGAGAGAGAGAGAGAGAGAGAGAGAGAGAGAGAGAGAGAGAGAGAGATTGATTATATTAGGTATGGACGGTCACTATGACGAGACAGGATTTTTTCTGTTATTTTCTCTGTTTGTGTGATATCATTGCTTCAATAGTCTAGCTTAGATGAATTCCCATATGGATAAAAATGAAGCTCTTAAGTTTTTCAAAAGTTTACGCATAAATAAAGTCTTAGATGTCATTATTTCGGTCGTTTTTTCCCTTTTCCTTTATTTACAAAATAGTTCTGGATGAGGGGGCGCTTCTAATTCGGAAAGCGAAGGAGCTAAATAATTCTAATTAATTCCTGTCGAGATAATACAATGCTTAGGAATAGTATCTTCATTGCAACTATATTCAATTTTTTTCAAACACTTTTCCAAAAATGCTGACTAGCTTCGCTGAAATTAAATCTAAATTTTTCAAACACTTTTCCAAAAATACTATCTTCGTTGGAACTGAATTTTTTTTTTTTCAAATACCTTTCCAAAAATACTGAATATCTTCGCTGAAATTAAATTTAAAATTTTCGAACACTCTTCCATAAAATCTATCTTCGTTAAAGCTAAATTTAATTTTTTAAACACTTTTCCAAAAATGCTGACTATCTTCGTTGGAACTAAATCTAATTTTTTCAAACACTTTCCCAAAAATACTATCTTCGTTGAAACTAAATTCATCTTTATGGGCACTTTTCCAAGTTAACAGAATTGGCTAATTTTTGTTGAGTTAATTCAGGGTTTAGAAATACTATCTTCGTTGAAAATAAATTGAATTTTTTTCCAGATACTATTCGAAAAATACTGACTATCTTCGTTCAAACTAAATCTAATTTTTCTAGCACTTCTCCAAGTTACCAGAATTGGCTAAATTGTACGTTTGATGGCTAAATTCAACACATGAACCTTATAAATTTTGAACCCCCTCAAAAATCTATAAAATTTCTATAAAATTTATTTTTAAATAGTGCCAATTCAAACCTAACTTTACGACTCATTTCTGTACAACAAACAATTTCAAACCACAAAAGAAAAAAAAAATGCTCTGGGAAGGGGAATTCGGGCCGTTATACAAAGCAAGCCCTCAGCCATGTAGGCCTGGGTCTTCCAATTCTTCTAGCGCCTCTTGGAGCCCAGCTGAACGTTTGGTGAACTAATCTCTCTTGGGAAGTGCGAAGAGCACGAATGGAGAAGTATTGAATTCAGAGCTCAAGATAGAGACGACTGGCGAAATCTAACCGAGGCCCTTTGCGTCAATAGGCGTAGGAGGAGATGATAATGATGATGACACAAAGCCAAACTTTAAAGACGTTTATAGAGAACGCAACTAACGGCACTTACATTAAGGGACCTGACATAAGAAGAACATTTAGGTAAATAATGAACGTACTGGGAGACAAGAAATAGACAAATTCAGATGTGGCTAATCATGAAGATAAAACGTGATACAAATTTGGATTGATTGCAGTCACTGTCAGGTGACTAACTTGCCATCTGGTAAAAGTTTTACCCTAGCGATTCTTACAATAATAATAATAATAATAATAATAACAATAATAATAATAATAATAATAATAATAATAATAATAATAATAATAATAACATCATCTCAAACGCCAATGAATAATGACTTTATTTACCAAACTACGATATACCAACGGAATTTGTAATATGCATCTCTAACTACCTACCAATTATACTAATCTAGAAAGACTTAAAATGTTAATAATCATCTAATTAAATAGTTCGATGAAAGATTTCATTAATCTATCTCGAATAAAAGTCCTGCTAGACACTAAACTAGAAACATATATTAAGGAACATTCAATTAACTTATGAAAGTCACATCCACGCGAGAAATGACTTTAAATTCCAAAATAACAAATTCTATTAACAAATCCTAAAACCGAATTCACTTGTGAACTTTTGTGTTGATGAAAATAGTTGTTATAATATCAGTTAACAATTTAGCCACCATACTGATAAACATATTTTTCACAAGAAAATGGCTCATTTATTTCAGAAAATGGAAGACATGATTAAAAATATTACGAATATTTGCTTCTCTATTAATCATCAGGACGAGAAAGACAAAGGAATCTAAATTTCAATAATTAGATATGAAAAAAAAGTCTTTCAGGGAATTAAAGAAAAATTCTCTAAAGTGAATTATAGCTACGCTTTCTCTCCGATAAGTAAAAGGCGTCCTGGCATAGTTTTATAGTCAATCTATATATCTGATATAAAAAACAGATCTAATTATAATGTTTATGTATTACTTATATTAACTGCTAGTTATCTTTACCTTAATTTTAGATATCACCAATGATTACTGAACCCGATGGAAGATATTAAAATCCTGAAATTAAATTCTATCTCATCTCAAGGATTTTATCTTCAGGTTAGATCTTTGTCCAGTGAACTTACTTTCCAAATACTCGTGGTAATTTTTAAATATATATATTCACGCAACCCCTATTTAGTCATTTTATAAATTGCAAGGTAATGGAAGTTCTTTTTCAAGTTAGTAAATATCGAAACGTAATTAAAATTTTCGTTAATATTTTCTTTAAAAATACCTTAATAATGTGAATCGCTTTAAAAAGACATTGATAATGTGAACAGCTTTAAAAAGACCTTGATAATGTGAATCTCTTTAAACAGACCGTAAAAATGAATCACTTTAAAAATACCTTGATAATGAGAATCCCTTTAAATAGACCTTGATAATGTGAATCGCTTTCAAAAGACCTTGATAATTTGAATTGCTCTAAAAATTCTTTGATAATGTGAATCGCTCTAAAAATTCTTTGATAATGTGTGCCGCTTTAAAGAGACCTTGATAATGTAAATCTCTTTAAAAATACCTTGATAATGTGAATCGCTTTACAAGAACCTTGATAATGTGAATCGCTTTTAAAGCACCTTGCTAATGGGAATCCCTTTAAAAGAACCTTGATAATTTGAATCGATCTACAAGGACCTTGATAATGTGAATCTCTTTAAACAGACCATAATACTGAATCGCTTTAAAAATACCTTGATAATGAGAACTCTTATAAATAGACCTTGATAATGTGAATCGCTTTAAAATGACCTTGATAATATGAATTGCTATTTGATAATGCGAACTGTTTTAAAAAGACCTTGATAATGTGAATCGCTTTAATAGGACCTTGATAATGTGAATCGCTTTAAAAGGACCTTGATAATTTGAATCGATCTAATAGGACCTTGATAATGTGAATTGCTTTAATAGGACCTTGATAATGTGAATCGCTTTAAAAAGGCCTTGATAATGTGAATTGCTTTAAAAAGACCTTGATAATGTGAACCGCTTCAAGAAGACCTTGATAATGTGAATTCACATTTACTAATTTTTTCTCTGATTTTATAAGTTTTTCTTTTTTAAGTTTTAATATATAGGATTGGATCATACTCGCACGATTATTCAAAATTTGAGAAACAGAGGCGCAGGCTATGTTTAGTTACATTGCGTAAAAAAATAGACAGCCTTTAGAATTACTCATAAAACCTATATGTCTATTTTAAAACGGAGTAAGTTGATAAATTTATTAACACCCCTAACTTTCATTATACAAGTCATGTTCAAGAAATTAATCTATAATTTAAAATATTAAATAAACTATCGTTCAATCGCTAATTATTGGTTTAGACATAAGAGTAGAATCAGACGAAGTTTGAGAGATCAAATCTTGGTAATTATCAAAAGTGAAAGTGTGCTCGGAAACAGTTAATTGAAGATATAAAAAAACACAGTGAACGAGGGGTTTCCGAATGATTCAGAATTGAAGGAACGGAAAGATGACATACAATGCATCATTCATTGAATAAATCATTCCAAGAGAGAGATAAAAACACGCCTTGTGCAACACTTGATGGGGGAAATATAAAAATGTCTACGTAAAGACGGGTAAAAACACTATTGGCCGTATTTAGGTGAAACATTTCAGTAGACTCAAGTGAGTTACATGCATAATAATGAATGAATAAAAAACAAAGAAATAGTAAACTATAATATATATATATATATGTATATATATATATATATATATATATATATATATATATATATATATATATATATATATATATATATATATATATATATATATATATATATAAATGTATATTTACACAAATACAGCTATATATATGTATATATATATTGTAAATATGTGTATATAATTGCAAATATATATACATATGTATATATATTTACATACATTTATATACATACATACATATATAATTCATATATATATATATATATATATATATATATATATATATATATATATATATATATATATATATATATACTAATCCGTGCTATACTCATATACACTCTTGACCTTATAAGGGTATTCAATAAAATCTAAAATACTATATAATTATATGCAAATAACGAAATCTAAATCAATCCTCAGAAGTAATACCGATTCTAAAACTCTAAATAACTTCCTTTAGATGTCATTCTTCGCTAAAACTATTTTAGCTGCTCTGTCTAAAGGTCCAAAATGAAAAAAAAAAAATAATAAAATTCTATAATACGATCTGTCTACAGTGTTAAGCGTTTACACAAACGAATTTACTCTGTGCTTAGGAAAATTTACCATTTTTTTTTTATTGACGGTAAATTCTGTCTCACATACATACATTGAGAGTAAACAAATCGGTAAAAAGTGTGGTGCTTTGGTGTTGCTCGACTTAAAAGGGTCCAAATGCTCTCACTCTTATTATTTTAATTTTTTGTTTTTGAGGAAAAATTTAAGATTTTTCCGAGTCTGCAATTATCGATTTGATAAAACCAATATTTTTTTTTTTTTTAAAGAAAAATTTAAGATTTTCCCGAGTCTGCAATTATCGATTTGATAAAAACAATTCCTTTTTATTCCTTAGGAAAAATTTAAGATTTTTCCGAGTCTGCAATATCGATTTGATAATTTTTTTTTAAGGAAAAATTTATGATTTTTTCCATGTCCGTAATTTTCGATTTGATTGAAACAATTATTATTTTTTTTTTTTGAAGCAGCCAATTTCAAAGAAGTTTTGTAATCTATGCATTTTTTTTTTCAGGAAACATTTAAGATTTTTCAGAGTCTGCAATTTTCGATTTGATTGAAGAGATTAATTTTTGAAATAGCTAATTTCATAGAAGTTTTGTAATCTGCATTTTTTTTTTTTTTTTTGAGGAAAAATTTGAAGATTTTTCAGAGTCAGCAATTATCGATTTGATAGAAACAATTCTTTTCTGAAATAGCCAATTTCATAGAGGTTTTGTATTCATTGCAAAAACTACTATTTCAGTGCCTGTATAGTAGTAGTCTACTTTTAATTTTTTTTTGGAAAAAAAAATATTTTTTTTCCTAGTCTGCAATTTTCGATTTAATAGGAACAATGTCTTTCTGAAACAGCAAATTTCCTGGAGGTTTTGTAATCTGTGCAAATACTTTTCAGTGCCTGTATTGTGGTAGTCTACTTTGAAAAAAAAAATCGAGTTTGCAATTATCGATTTGATAGAAACAATTCTTTTCTGAAATAGCCAATTTCATGGAGGTTTTGAAATCTGTGCAAATACTGCTATTTTGGACCTGTAATCTGCTTAAAAAATAGTATATCAATGTCATCATTGTGGCTAAAGCTAGCAAATCATTCAGAGAAATTCTAGGAAAAATGATTTATGAAAGTTAAATTTTCTTTGTAAAAATAATTGTTTTACTAATTTCTATTAAAAAAACGATTGTCATCTAATTCATTGCCATTCAACTCGGGATAACTAGTAATTCCAATAATATTTTTATTTCGAATCAAGTTTTCTTTCTCGGGACAACTACTGGAAATATACACGGACGAAATTCAGGCGGATGACTGTCATCAAATACTGGGATCTTCCCCTAGCGCTTTACCCAAGAGTGAGAGTCTATAAGGAGAACCTTTTAATGAGAGAAACCGAAAATAAAAGCCATGTAATCAGAAATAGCAACACACACTACTACACCTACTTATAGGGAAAACGTGAATAGCGAACGTGAAATGTGTATATAACTTTGTGTCATTTTTTTTTTTTTTTTTGAGAGGGGCTTTATATTGGGGAATATTGCGTGTGTCTTTTTTTTGTGGAAAATACCTCGATCTGTTGAAAACTGTTGGACATCATAGCAATGAGCATATTAATGAGAACAATGATGGACATCACGTGGTAGGCCATGAAAAGACCCTGGCCCACCGTTTCAATGAAGACATGCTCCTCTTCGAGGTCTGTGCTCTTGGGAGAGCTGATACCAAAGAGAGACCAAAACAGCGTGGCAAAGGTTACGTCCAACCTAGAAAAACAACAGAAGGGAGCCATGTCATCTATAAACTAACGAATAGGTATAAATAAAATAAAAGAATATAGGGGGGTGGGGAGGGGAGAGAGTCAGTTGCTTGCATCATAGGAGGATGACATGCTTCCGTATATTGGGGGGTTTAATGCACAGTTTGTTTTTCCTTTGGTCTTCCATCTCACTCTTTTTTTAAATAAGAGGTAAATGCATAAGAGGGAATAGGATATATAAAAAAAGGAGAAGGAGAGGAAGTAGGTAAACATGTCAAAGATCCAAAAGCTGTAAATAAGAAAAATAGGAATAACCATAGACAAATGTTAATGCTGGAAAAAAAAGTTGGGGGAAAAATCACAGAAAATAGTAGAAAAAACATCTTGAGAGGGACAAATATCCAGATATAAATATGCATGAAAATGTACTATTCACAGCGTATTCCCAAACCTCTAATGTAAAAAAAGTACAAATTAGTGCAGATTAAAAAAAAAACTCTAAAGAGCTGGTGTTTAAAAATGTACATATAATATTAAAACAGAGTTAAAAGGTAGAAAACCATAGCGAGTTTCTTGTTTTAAAAAAGAAGTCTGGTTCTACCACCAGGAAAATACTACGATTTTAAAGAGGATAAAAAATTAATGCATTACTCAAAAGCAATTGTCTCGGATATCCAGTTGTCCTCTGTTCAATTTATTTTTTCTGATGAGGTCTTTTAAAATAATCTTCATGAAATTACGTGGACAATGAAGCTCAATTTTAAACATGTCTGATAACGAACATTAGAACAACTGGATGCGTCAAAAAAGAGACCACAGGAGAAGTTAAAAAAAAAAGGAAGACATGAAATCAAGGAAGGGAGGATGTAAGAATGGAAGATAGTTACATCATGCCTCTGGACAATTCAGCAATCTCATTGCACAACAATCAGACTAAAACATTTCCGGTGAAGAACCATTATTAAACAGAACCGTGACTCCTTAAGGTTAAGAAGGGATTGTATGAACAGTGGAATGGCATGGATGTTTCAGAAGAGGATTCTCTGATAACGCCCAACTTAAAAGCAGAAATGAACCAAAAAGGAGTTAAAATTAAATGGAACCTGTAACCCAAACATATAAAAAACAGCAGGAGAGGATAAGGTCGTATTGGGTACGACGCTTAAAAGGAATGAGTGGGTCGTTGCAGGACGACATATAATAGAACGTGGAAGGATTATTTTTTATTTAAATGCTTATTCTTTGACCGTTACAGCACGACACCTTCAGTGTTTACCTCTACGATCTGGAAGGAGCGACTCATCATGGCAATTAGCATGTTCACCATGACAGTGATAGCCATGATCAGGTACGCCCCGAGCAGTGAGTGTCCTATGACGTCGGTGAAGAGCTGGTCATTCCTGGCGGAGAGTTCCTTCAGGGGAATCACTCCGAACAAGGACCAAAGGAGCGCTGTGTAGGACTTGTCTAGCCTGAGATGCAATGTGGAGGGATGGGGGAAGCCGTGAATATGAGAATAGGGAGAGACTTTTACGATTAAACAGGGGAATTTGGGAGGTTATTTGCACAGACAGGAAGGGGGACTTCAATTGGCGTTTTGTCTTTTACATTCAATTACAAATATCTTTTTGACAGCAAGTGTTTTGGACAGAACTTTCAGTGAGCAGTTTAGATTTTAGCTTTTATAATCTTTTTCGTAAGATGAGGCATGCAAATTGAAGTTGAAGACATAATGTGTAAAATACATGTATATATACATACTGTATATATAAATATACACACATGTATATATATTTACACATATTTCACTGTAAATGTATAAAATCATGCATACACACTGGCTCTCTCGTCCAGTTCACCTGCTGCCTGTGCTTATCTTTAAAAATAAATACTTACCTTCGTTCTAAAGTTTATCAAGTTTTACAATAAAAAAACAAACCTTTCTTTTGAGATATAAATCTGAAAATCAAAGCACGTGATATCAAGCATACAGGGAAAAAATAGGTAACTAAACACATTACTGAGTAATGGTTAGGGGTAACATACGTGATGTATATAATCTTAAGATATACCAACAAAAGACATCATTGTTTCCTTAAATCTAAAAAAAAAATGTTTCAATCATATAGAAAAATATTCATGTAACTCAAAGTTTCGATAAAGGAAAGGATTATTCATATCAGGCAAATTCTGGTTGCAAGAGCAAATGCAAAATTGCAAAATGTCATATATAAAGAATTCACTTGCAGTTCCTGTTCAACATGCCTGAAAAAAAGGAGCGTGAAAAATATATTCGAGGCGGAATCTTCAAAGTTCTTCAAGTCGTATCCGAGAAGCTATTTCAAAGCATTAGTTCGAACAAATACTTAAAATAATACTAGCCTAAAATATTAGATTGTTGATTGACAATTGATTCGATAATAATAGCGTCATTTTTAGATTTATTTCAGAAGCAGGTCTTCTGAAAGGTACTTAAGATTTATATTTATCTGTTTGTTTATATGGTTTTAAATTTAATTTTATTTTATAATCAAACTATGACAAATTATATCGGCGTCAATTACCTATATCAGGATGTCACAAAACCCCAAATCCATCAATCAATAGACTATAAACACACTATCTAATCAAACAATGAAAATATGTAACTGGCTACATCAGTACTTCAACATTCCAGTCACACATTTATTGCCTTACAACACAATAATGTGCTTTTACAATAGGAAATTCTGATATGACAGGAGACGATGAATATGACATGAAAATCTATCCTCAAGATACGGAATTTCCAGATACGAAATTTTGAGATATGAAATTTCGAGATATGAAATTTCGAGATACAGAATTTCGAGATACGAAATTTCGAGATACGGAGATTCGAGATACGAAATTTCGAGATACGGAGATTCGAGATACGAAATTCTGGTCATACGAATGAGGCAAGCCGAACAAAACGACATTCTAAATATTAACTTATTTCTTACATCATTGGAATCAAACTTATTTTCGAATATCAGTATTTGATTGATTGATTGAGTGTTTTCAGGCATCCTGACATGTAAGGTCATTGACGCCGATATCATTTGTCATCATAAAGAGTAAAAGGAAATTCAATCTAAAATAATAAAAGATTTCGAAGGTAATCAACATACTTCTTACATAATTTGAACCGAACCCATTTTTCAATTTCAGTTTTCGGAGCTAGTACAAAGACAAAGGTCGAGGGTTTTCTGGGATTATTTCAAATGCTTTACTGAGCATTGAAAGAAAAACCCTATGCCTTTAAAATTATGATTAAATCAAATTCATAAGATAGGAAATAGTGGAACTCTTTTGTCTTCAGTTGTAATTAAAATGACTCGAAAAAATATCAAAACATTCTCGTTCTGTTGAAAAATTAACCGAACATTTCAAATAAATACCAACTATTTTACCGGGTAAAAACAGTAACCAAAGATAAAAACTGAAGAGGAAATAGATATTACGATAACTTAAGAGAAGAAGTAACAAATAAGGAAAAATAAAACTCATTAGGAATCTATAACTATCTAGCATGGCCCTTCCCCCCATTTTGGGAGGTAGCAGACATTCAAAAGGAAACAATA
>NC_090737.1:134063190-134068190 GCF_036898095.1 Palaemon carinicauda
CTATTAACCCACAAAGAAATAAAATACACTTCAAAGAAATGTGTATTTAATATAGACAAATGAGGTGTTTATTTCCCTTACGTTCTTCAGCAATATCAAATTTTACAAATTTCATCACGTCAAGATACTATTTTTTATCTCTAAACTAACGAAAATTATAACTTTTCCCATCTCGCCCATTAACCCACAAAGAAAAAAAATACTGTATAAAAATGTGTATTTAATATACACAAATTAGGTGTTTAATTCCCTTACATTCTTTAGCAATATTTCATAACTACAAAATACAAACTCTCTTTCTGTAAACCACCAACGAAAATTTATAACTTTTCACATCTCGCCTATTAACCCACAAAGAAAAAAGAAACACACTGTGAAGAAATGTGTATTTAATATAGACAAATGAGGTGTTTATTTCCCTTATGTTCTTCAGCAATATTAAACACCAATTTCATCACTACAAAATACAAATTTTTTTTCTCTTAACTAACGAAAATGATAACTTTTCCCATCTCGCCTATTTAACCCACAAAGAAAAAAATACACAAGAAAAAGCACTTTACATCGTAAAAAAAATGTGTATTTAATATAGACAATGAGGTGTTTATTTCCCTTACGTTCCTTATAAATATTAAGATAAAAAGACACAATCTACTTACGTGTTGAAGGCATCGGATCCCGCATTGCAAGCCGTGTCTCCTGGCGTCTTACTGCACGAGGCCCTTGGCGAGTCGTAGTACCAGTATAGCTGGTTCAGACCGCACGCGAAACTCGTCAGAACGAGGAAGAAGATGAAGAGGAATTTGGCTATGTCTGAAGAGAGAGAGAGAGAGAGAGAGGAGAGAGAGAGAGAGAGAGAGAGAGAGAGAGAGAGAGAGAGTTAATTCTTGTTTAACTTTGCTAGGTATACACGAATGGATGCATTACACATATGTAGATAGATAGATAGATGGATCCTTATTAACCACAAATTCTAAATTAAAAATTATTATTATTGTTATTATTATTATTATTATTATCATTATTATTATTATTACTACTTGCTAAGCTATAACCCTAGTTGGAAAAGCAGTATGCTATAAGCCCAGGGGCTCCAACAGGGAAAATAGCCCAGTGATGAAAGGGAAAAAGGAAAAATATAATATTCTAAGAACAGTAACATCATTAAAATAAATATCCCCTATATAAACTATAAAAACTTTAACAAAACAAGAGGAAGAGATTTAAGATAGAATAGTGTGTCCAAGTTAATACGAATCTATTATACATATCGGGGTATTTACATTATTTTATACTCAATGCAGTCCATGAAATTACAGGATTTATAATAGTTCCTCAGCATATATCATAATTAAAATCATTAAACATATTTCCTAAGAATCACTTTAACATAAAAGTAATATTAAACCAACGTCAAATCATAAAGATATTTTTATCATATGTGAGAGAGAGAGAGAGAGAGAGAGAGAGAGAGAGAGAGAGAGAGAGAGAGAGAGAGAGAGAGAGAGAGAGAGAGAAAGAATGAGAGAGAGAGAGAGAGAGAGAGAGAGAGAGAGAGAGAGAGAGAGAGGAGAGAGAGAGAGAGAGAGATTTCATAGAGTAAGAGAAAAAATCAGACAATTATTTATGTAATAGAGAGAGAGAGAGAGAGAGAGAGAGAGAGAGAGAGAGAGAGAGAGAGAGAGAGAGAGAGAGAGAGAGACCCACCTATTATCATGCAGCCTAAAGATATTTGCAAAGGGCCGAGATGTGGGTTCGTCTGGAACAAATAGATGATTCGGGCGAAGGAGAACACGTTGGCCACAGCGAAGACGCCCTCAGCGATTAGGGTAGGGTCATTGGCGGGCCACTGGGCTCTAGGAACCTCTCTGGAAGGTCAAGGGAGATTAGGTCAAGATGATCTACTATGATACAATGCTTATTCAGTCCTGTTTACGTTCAATTTCTAATATACTTATATTATTAACTAGCTTGCACACTGATATACTAATTTTGCTTCTGGTTAAAATAAGGTGATGTCACAAGAAAAGATTAATCTGTTGGTTGTTGTGGCCTGGTTGGGAACGTGTCTGCCTCGTGTTTGCCAGACGGGGGTTCGAGTCCCACTCAGACTCGTTACTGCCTTTAGTGTCTACAACATTACCATCCTTGTGAGCTATGGTTAGGGGGGTTTGGGGGAGCCTATATGTCTACCTGCTGATTCATCAGCAGCCATTGCCTGACCCTCCCTGGCCCTAGCTTGGGTGAAAAGGGGGCTTTGGGCGCTGATCATATAATATATGGCCTGAGTCATCAGCAGCCATTGCCTGATCCTCCCTGGTCTTAGCTTAGGTGGAAATGGGGCTTTGGGTGCTGATCATATAATATATGACCAGTCCTTAGGGACTGTCCCTTGCCCGTGCCATTCATGAGCGGTATTTAAAACTTTAAGTAAGGCTTTAAAGACGAAGCTGTTAGCTCTCTACACATTCGTCTTGAGATTGTTATTTTGCGTGTTCATTGTATCCGAAGTTTCATGAGCAGATTTCGTAGAGCTGATAACAAACAGAGGGCGAAGTGGATCTGGGACTTGGGTTGAGATCAGCCTTACTCCATCGTACCAAACAAATTCCATCTCAGTTATCTTCATAATTCTTGTTTAATTTCAGCTAAACCATTGTAATTAACATTAACAATGGATGTGTGTTATCCTTGAAAAGCTCTAGCTGATTTCTCACTTCAATGTGTGGAATAATGTAGGGAATGAGGACGTTTCTGGTTTAATTGGTTTATATTTCGCGGGAAGGTATCGAGAGTTAGTCCAGTTTCATTGTCTTTTCATGTGACTCACCTTTTTTTCTCTTATTACTGTATCTCATTGAGTATATGTATATTTGTATATTCATATAAAGTATACATACATACATATATATATATATATATATATATATATATATATATATACATGACACACACCCATATATCGATACATATATATATATATATATATATATATATATATATATATATATATATATATATATATATATATATATATATATATATATGTATAAATTATATATATGTACATATATACATATATATACATATATATATATATATATATATATATATATATATATATATAATTCATATATATTAAAAATATGTATGAATACACGGATGCATATATATATATATAAACTATATATATATGTATATATATACATAATTTATATATATTAAAAATATGTATGAATACACGGATGCATATATATATATATATATATATATATATATATATATATATATATATATATATATATATATATTTATATATATATATACTTATATATATATTTATATATACATATTTATACATACATACATATATATATATATATATATATATATATATATATATATATATATATATATATATATATATACACACACCAATATTGTACAAAAAAGCCTCTACACATTCACTTCACAGTTAAAAAAAGCTAACCTCTTGTTTTCGATCTACATTTCAAGATAAACCATTCACTTCCACCCTACTAATTAAGGGGAGCCAAGATTCCATTGGATGCTGCAGAATCTCTACATGACTGACTGACCTTGGCCCGTACTTATTAGTGGTGATCTGTATGAAGGCCACGGCTCGGAGGCTGAAGGTGCACAGGTACAGGGACAGCATGATGAAGTCTAGCCAGTTCCACCACTGCCGGATGTACGCCGTGAGGCCCTCTTCCCACAGCTGCTTGCATTCTGCCCACACCTGCGAGAAGGAAGAAAGTTTAGTGCCCACACCTGCATGGTGGGAAAGATAGTTTTAATGACCACATCTGCGTGGAGGGAAATGGTGTTATTGGCCACACCTGCGTGATGGGAGAAATGGTTTTACTGCTCACACCTGCGTTGGGGGAAAATAGTTTTACTTCCCACAGCTGTGTGACGGAAAAATGTTTAGTGCCCACACCTGCGAGGAGGGAAAGATGATCTAATTGGCCACATCTGCGTGGAGGGAAAATCTTAATGCCCCACACCTGCTTTGAGGGAAAAATCTTAATGCCCACACCTGCTTTGAGGGAAAAAATCTTAATGCCCACACCTGCTTTGAGGGAAAACTCTTAATGCCCACACCTGCTTTGAGGGAAAAATCTTAATGCCCACACTTACGTGGAGGGAAAAATCTTAATGCCCACACCTGCGTGGAGTGAAAAATCTTAATGCCTACACCTGCCTGGAGGGAAAATTCTTAAAGCCCACACCTGCTTTGAGGGAAAAATCTTAATGCCTACACCTGCCTGGAGGGAAAATTCCTAAAGCCCACACCTGCTTTGAGGGAAAAATCTTAATGCCTACACCTGCCTGGAGGGAAAATTCTTAAAGCCCACACCTGCTTTGAGGGAAAAATCTTAATGCCTACACCTGCCTGGAGGGAAAATTCCTAAAGCCCACACCTGCTTTGAGGGAAAAATCTTAATGCCTACACCTGCCTGGAGGGAAAATTCTTAAAGCCCACACCTGCTTTGAGGGAAAAATCTTAATGCCTGCACCTGCCTGGAGGGAAAATTCTTAAAGCCCACACCTGCTTTGAGGGGAAAATCTTAATGCCTACACCTGCCTGGAGGGAAAATTCTTAAAGCCCACACCTGCTTTGAGGGAAAAATCTTAATGCCTACACCTGCCTGGAGGGAAAATTCTTAAAGCCCACACCTGCTTTGAGGGAAAAATCTTAATGCCTACACCTGCCTGGAGGGAAAATTCTTAAAGCCCACACCTGCTTTGAGGGAAAAATCTTAATGCCTACACCTGCCTGGAGGGAAAATTCTTAAAGCCCACACCTGCGTGGAGTGAAAAATCTTAATGCCTACACCTGCCTGGAGGGAAAATTCTTAAAGCCCACACCTGCTTTGAGGGAAAAATCGTAATGCCCACACCTGCTTTGAGGGAAAAATCTTAATGCCTACACCTGCCTGGAGGGAAAAATCTTAATGCCCACACCTGCTTTGAAG
>NC_090737.1:134072179-134084679 GCF_036898095.1 Palaemon carinicauda
ATTTGTTATCGCTGAGGAACATAAGGGCAATAAACACCTCATTTGTCTATATTAAATACACATTTCTTTACAGTGTAATTTTTTTCTTTGTGGGTTAATGGGCGGGATGGGAAAAGTTATCATTTTCGTTGGTGGCTTACAGTAATAGTTAGTATTTTGTAGCGATGAAATATTGGTGAGGAACGTAAGGGAAATAAACATCTCATTTGTCTATATTAAATACACATCTTTATACAGTATTTTTTTCTTCTTTGTGGGTTAATAGGCGAGATGGAGAAAAGTTATAATTTTCGTTGTGGTTTACAGACAGTTTGTATTTTGTAGCGATGAAATATTGGTGAGAAACGTAAGGGAAATAAACACCTCATTTGTCTATATTAAATACACATTTCTTTACAGTGTGTTTTTTTTTTCTTCGTGGGTTGATAGGTGAGATGAGAAAAGTTATCATTTTCGTTGGTGTTTACAGAAAAATTATTATTTTGTAGCGATGAAATGTTGCTGAGGAATGTAAAGGAAATAAACACCTAATTTGTCTATATTAAATACACAGTTTTATAAAGTGTATTTTTTTCTTTGTGGGTTAATAGGCGAGATGGGAAAAGTTATTTTCGTTAGTTAGAATAAAAAATGGTATTTTGACATGAAGAAAATGATGGTGAAATTTAATATTGCTGAGAAAACTTAAGGGAAATAAACGACCTCATTTGTCTATTTTAAATACACATTCCTTTACAGTGTATTTTTTTTTTCTTTGTGGGTTAATAGGCGAGATGGGAAAAGTTATCATTTTCGTTGGTGGTTTACAGAAAAAGAGTTAGTATTTTGTAGTATGAAATTGGTGAAATTTAATATTGCTGAGGAACATAAAGGGAATTAAACACCTCATTTGTCTATATTAAATACACATTTCTATACATTGTATTTTTTTCTTTGTGGGTTAAAAAGGCGAAATGGGAAATTTATCATTTTCGATGGTTTAGGGAAAAGAATTAGTATTTTGTAGTGATGAAATTGGTGAAATTTAATATCGCTGAAGAACGCGATGGGAAAATAAACACCTCATTTGTCTATATTAAAAAAACGCATTTCTTTACAGTGTATTTCTTTTCTTTGTGGGGTTAATAGGCGAGATGGGAAAAGTTATCATTTTCGTTAGTTAAGAGAAAAAAAAAATGACTATTGTAGTGATAAATTTGGTGTGAAATTTAATATTGCTGAAGAACGTAAGGGAAATAAACACCTCATTTATCTATATTGAATACACATTTTTATACAGTGTATTTTTTTCTTTGTGTGTTAATGGGCGAGATGGGAAAAAGTTAATCATTTTCGATGTTGGTTTACAGAAAGAAAGTTTGTATTTTGTAGTGATGAAATATTGCTGAAGAACGTAAGGGAAATAAACACCTAATTCGTCTATATCAAATACCCTTTTTTTTTTGTGGGTTAATAGGCGAGATGGGAAAAGTTATAATTTTTTTTTTTTTTTTTTGGTGGTTTACAGAAAAAGTAATTATTTTGTAGCGATGAAATTCGTGTTTACTAAATATCCTATTGATCTAGAATTCTCTAAAGCGAAATATTTATGTTTTATTTGTTTTGTATCTAAGGCAACAACACAGAAATAAACAGACGACTTTTTTGTGTTTGTTGGAGCTGCTTCTAAAATTAAATTTCTCTGATAAAATGTTTTTTCCTGAATCCAGAAATCCTATTTTGGATTTCTTCAATAGAAGCTTTTTTAACATATTGTTTTAGTGTATTTAAAAAGAAAAAGAAATGTAAATAGCTGCCTCGCTTGTATTTGCAATAAATAAATCTATATAAAGTTAAATTCTTCACTGACGAAACGTTTTGAGTGTAGTCTTTGATGTGTTGGAAATGAACGGCAAAAATAGATGGTCCCTCGTATTGTCTGTTTACGTCAAATAAAGCTGTTTCTAAATTAAATGTCATAAATTTTTTTTATTATTTAATTGAATTAAAATTGAGAGTGAAATTGATGATCTGATATTCCTTCTTTTTCATCCAAGGAGTAATTATTTCCTTAGTTTTTACTTTCTTTTCCTTATTTTCTTTTACTAATTTATTATTGAAATACTAAATTCAAATATCATCAACTTTTTCTTTATTTCATTAATTTAAAATTGAGAGTGAAATTGATGATCTGATATTCCTTCTTTTTTTCACCCAGGGGATAATTATTTTCCTTAGTCTTTACTTGTCTTTCTTTTATTTTCTTTTACTTTTTTTTTAGTAATTTACAATAAAAAGACTAAATATTAAAATGTCATCAACTTTTTCTTTATTTCATTAATTTAAAATTGAGTCTGAAATTGATGATCTGATATTCCTTCTTTTTTCATCCAAGGGATAATTATTCCCTTAGTTTTTAATTTTTTCCTTATTTTCTTTTTATTTTACTAATTTACAATTAAAAGACTAAATTTAAATGTCATTTATTTGAAATTGAGAGTGAAATTGATCTGATATTTCTTTTTTTCACCAAGGATAATTATTTCGTTAGGTTTTACTTTTCTTTTTTTTCCTTATTTTCTTTTACTTTTCTTTTACTAATTTACAATTAAAAGTCTGAAATTAATAAGCTGATATTCCCTCTTTTTCACCCAAGGGGTAATTTTTTCCATATTTTATTTTATTTTTGTTTTTACTTGCTTGATTACTTAAATCTTTAATGTTAGTCTAATAGCTGTCAAATATTAAGGCCTGAATTCACACTGTCTTAGAATGCCGTGGGATGATGTCCTGATTAGTGAATAACTTTGTTATTCTAGACTTTTTTTTTTTTTCTTTTTTTTTTGACACCGTTTAATTTGTAGATTATCACATGATAATAATTCCAGGAAGTGGTAGATTAATTATGTCGTAACCTTAATAATTCCAGGAGAAATAGTAAAATAACTTAGTCTTGTGTATAGTAAATCATGGCAAAGTATATTTCTCATATATGCTTATCGAAGGAATGTATATCTGAAAACAATTAAAGAAAATGGTTCCTCTTTCTATAAACCTAGGTAATTTAATAGGTTGTCACTTTAAATTAAACATTAACTTTTAGAAATTACATTAGCAATGTACATAGAGTACTTTTAATTTAGTACAGTACATTTGTACTGTACATTCTTTATTACTGTAAACTCATTTCTATATGGATTTTATACCATAAAAGTATATTTAGATAATTGTGATAATCGATATTTTTAAGAGGGCAAAAGTATTTGCAGACAAAAACTCATTGCTGAAAATTAACGTCATTAGAAGAGACTAGAAATTTATAATGAAAGATTTATTTATATTTCAGTACTTGAAAATAATAATTTTTGAAATTACGATGTAAGCTCGGTGCTTACAAAATGTGAAGGAAAACTTGAAGAATCATAGAATGATTCAGGATATGTATATGTATAAATATACATTTTTATAAACGTGTGTATATATATATATATATATATATATATATATATATATATATATATATATGTGTGTGTGTGTGTGTATATATATTATATATATATATATATATATATATATATATATATATATATATATAGATAGATAGATAGATAGATATAGATATAGATGTATATATATGTGTATATATATATATATATATATATATACTATATATATATATATATATATATATATATATATATATATATATATATAATATATATGTGTGTATACATTAATATATATATGCATATATATATACATACATACATATATACAATTATTATTAATCAATTACTATTTAAATAAAATATAACTATTGTTAAACATTTTTTGCAAATAAACTTACATGAAATTGACATATTGAAATTGAAAGAAATATTGCGAGAAAATACAAATTTATTTCCAAGGAAAATGAAGAGGAGAAAATATTTGGATAAAGTAAAATAAGGAATCTTGAACCAACATTAATGAATGATCTTGAATATTCAATGAAACTTAATTGAAAATATTAATGTGATCGAAATGAAATATATATTGATTTATATTAGAAAACCCCTTTTTTTATTGCGTTACAAATCTTATGTAATTTATATTAGTAGATTCTTTTATTTCATTTAATAAAAGGTAATTAATTATGTATGTCATCTCGTCCTCCATATTGTTTAATTATTCTGACTATGATTTATATTAAATGGCGTTATTGAGTGAAAACAGAGTATCTGTTATGTTAGGAATTCTATTATACACAGCATTAATTCTTTTAATCTCAAACAATAAATATTTCCTCAAATTATACTTCAAAACAATCAAATTGTCTGAAATCAATCTATAGTCAATTCTTTTTAGTGAGGCAGATTTGCACCGACTCGCAAAGGATGCCCTTTTAGCTCTGAAAAGTTTCCTGATCGCTGATTGGTTGGACAAGATAATTCTAACCAATCAGATAGCAGGAAATATTTTCCGAGCTAAAAGGGCACCGCTGCGAGTCGGTACCAATGCGCCTCAATAAAAAAAATTGAGTATAGTTATCTTTTTCCTATTCCATCTCTCGTAACATTTCCACCTGAATGAACATCTAAAACCCTTAGTACTTAAACGCCCCTTATACGTTTCAACGAATTGTAATGCTTCTCCTCAAAAGAGTCATGAAACCTAATGTAATGTTTCTCATACAGTGACGCTGGGGAATACAAAGGCGGCTTCAAAACGTAAGTCCCTCTAGCATTCCTGAATTACATGGAATTACAGAACTGAGTGAACCTTTAAGAAATATATTCAGTCCTTTATGGAAAAAAATAGCATGTTTTAATTGCTTCTCTCTAACCGCTACCTAAAGCAAGTTGAGTTGATCTGTTTCCGTATATTTTCGCTCAGTTTCTTTCCATTTAACTCAGTTATTACGACGATAGAACCACCTACGTAAAAGTCACAATAAAAAACAGCGATAGAAGCTGCCAGTAATCATCGCTTGGCTGATGCACAGCCGCTTCCACACGACACACACACACACACACTTACTTCTCTCTCTCTCTCTCTCTCTCTCTCTCTCTCTCTCTCTATCTCTCTCTCTCTCTCTCTCTCTCTCTCTCTCTCTCTCTCTTATCACAGGAATAATTAGGTCTTTCTCTCACTGTATGACTTATGAATCTCTCTCTCTCTCTTCTCTCTCTCTCTCTCTCCCTCTCTCTCTCTCTCTCTCTCTCTCTCTCTCTCTCTCTCTCTCTCTCTCTCTCAAAAGAATAATTTACACTTATTTTTGCTCTCTCTCTCTCCTCTCTCTCTCTCTCTCTCTCTCTCTCTCTCTCTCTCTCTCTCTCTCTCTCTCTCTCTCTCTCTCTCTCTCTGTGAGAATTATCCTTATTTTCGTTCTCTTTTTATCTACTGTCACTTTAAGAACTCTCTCTCTCTCTCTCTCTCGTCTCTCTCTCTCTCTCTCTCTCTCTCTCTCTCTCTCTCTCTCTCTCAAGAAAGCGTCAATTTAATCCGGAAGTCCTCCCCCCCTCTTAATAAGATGTAGTTATGCATCTGATTTCCCCCATTTTTTATAAGACAGTATTAAAGACTCTTCATAGTTATGATATTATTAAAGTAATATTGCTAATCGAATTTACACTTCCCACCACCTTTCTTTCACTCATAATATATTGCATATTAATGTAATCACTACACTTATTGCTCTTTGTAACATATATTGAATTCTGTGTCCTTGTTCATATTCCCTTGTTTTGTTCATGAGAAAAATAGCCAAGAATCTTAATTGATATATTTCCAAAAAAAAAAAAGTTGCGTTTTTTAATAATTTTCAAGTAATATTACATAAAAGATATGAAATCTTGACATTGATACAGCAATTGAAAATATTAAATAAAGAAAGAATAATATGAAATAGGGTCCGACCAGACCAGAATCATTTAAATTGAAGGAGGTTCTGTCTACAGTTTGCCTTACGCTCATGGTTTTTGCTTTTTGATATTTTATGTGACGCGCTTTTGACAGCTTTATAAAGTATATTTGCATCGTAGATAATGTCTGGGTTTTTTTTTTTTTTTTTTTTTTTTTTTGACGTTCCTCCATATTTTCTAAACTTGATAATTAGCCCAGCTAAAATCCCAACCAGCTAAAGCTTCATTTTTTACCTAAAACTAGCACAGTGTTGTAATCGTTAGCATACCCTAAATGTGCACTGTGAGTTCTAAATGGTGCGCCATGTCCCCAGGCAGATAAAGCGACCATTACCCCTTAGATGTACAGTTCCAACACCCCCTTTATCTAGAAACCCCCTATCCTGTTATCCGAGTTATATAAACTATGGGACTTAGGCCGGAAGCACACTAGCGACTCTGTGGTGCCACAAAGCCACGCCACGCCTGTGGCGGGGATGAGCGACAGAGAGCCACAGTCGCTAGTTTGCGCGGCAAAACTTGAAAACAATGGAAACCTATGGGAGACCACATGCCCACCACACGATGCTGTGGCTTTGTGGTGCCACAGGGTCGCTAGTGTGCTCCCGGCCTTAGAGTTGTCTGACCAGCTGCACTGACACTGCGCAACCGCAAAAATGCAACATTTGTTTGTCCTCATTCAGTAGCAGTAAATTGGCTGTAAGCTTCGTAGAACAGTGTATGAACGTATAAATGCGGTATCTATGTAGTTTTTTCCCTTCCTTAACAGAGTGTTATGCGCAAGTAGGCCGCAGATTAGAAGAAGGGTGACTGAATACCACCCGTACACTGTTAAAAAACCCGTAATTTTAATCGGAAATTCTCCGTGAAAATGTAGTGTTCTCAGCTGTATTTCAGTAAAATACCGTCGACCGTAATTTTACCCTACTTTATTATTATCTTTTATGGGTTGGTGACCGTAATATCACTCCTTAACGTCAATATATCCGTTTTTAAAACGGTAAATGCCTGGCAGCATTGATTCCAGGATATCTACCGTTTTTAAATGCGAATTTTTAACAGTGTAGGTTATTAATGTCTTGGTATCCTTTCACTGAAAGGTGATTGGATCACTGTTTCCAAATTAGTAGAGAGTTATCCACACGATTACAGGTGAGAAGTACTTTTATACAGTTATTTACATGTCTGGTTATACAGTTAAACTATTCGGTTGTAAATACTGTATGTGATCACAAAATAGACAAAAGGGTCACACGCGTGCAACATTATCTGACCTCAGTGCACCTTGCAATGTCCTTACGTCACGATGCTGTAGATCCCAACTGTTGTAAATCTTTGCAGTGCAATTATTCATCTGTTTTGTAATGTAGTTTTCCACCGGCTATACACGTTTTCATACGATCTACAGAAATGCACTGTCTTCGCCCTTCCGAAGGGGGTTTTATGTATTAATATATTGCATTCTAATTATCTTCCTCGTTAATAATCATTGTTTTTTGCAATAATGTATTTTCAGGATAGTTTTTATACTTCATATCTGCAAGAGATATTATTTTCATTCTTGTGATGTGTTTTCTTCCTTTGTTTATATAAAACTTCTACCATCTACAGTTGGTTTTCTTTATTTTTCTATGAAACTGCTACCATCTACAATTGGGTTTCTTCCTGCAAAATAATCATTGGCCGAGAATGTCAGTAACTATTTTTTTCCAGCTTCATTGCATATTCAATTGTGTTTGCTGTATTAATCATATGACCATTTTACCAATAGGTTGTAAATTGACATTTTTTTAAATTGAAGTTTGTGCTTTGGATTTTTATTTTTATTTAATGCTATCGTCGACTGATATACATAATCAATAGTTACTTGTTTATGGACCTTTGAGGAACTTTTTTGTTTATAAGTTTACTACTTTCCCCCTTTTTTAGGTAACATTCTTTTGACACTTTACCCTTAACTATCTATAATCGTATTCCTTACGCAGTTGTTTATTTTTTTCATAATATGAAATATTATTTTACTTTATGTGACGAAGGAATTTTTCAGTTTTGTTTTATCTTTTCCCTCTCGTCAGACAAGGAGAAAAAAAATCTATTATTGTTTCTTTTTGAATGTCTGCTACCTCCCAAAATGGGGGAAGTGCTATGCTAGATAGATATAGATTCCTAATGAGTTCTTTTTTTCTTTATTTGTTACTTTTTCTCTCAAGTTATCGTAACATCTATTTCCTCTCCAGTTTTTGTTTTAGCTCAATATTCATACCCGTTAAAATAGTTGGTATTTATTTAAAATGTTCGCTTTATTTTTCAACAGAACGAGAATGTTTTGATATTTTATCGAGTCAATTTAATTACAACTGAAGACAAAAGAGTTCCACTATTTCCTATCTTTTGAAATTAATTTAATCATAACTTTAAAGGCATAGGGGTTTTCTTTCAATGCTCAGTAAAGCATTTGAAATAATCCCAGAAAACCTTCGACCTTTGTCTTTGTACTAGCTCCGAAAACTGAAATTGAAAAATGGCTTTGGTTCAAATTATGTAAGAAGTAAGTTGATTACCTTCGAAAACTTTTATTATTTTAGATTGAATTTCCTTTTAATCTTTATTAATGACAAATGATATCAGCGTCAATGACTGTAGATGTCAGGATGCCAGAAAACACTCAATCAATCAATCAAAAACTGAAATTCGAAAATAGTTTTGATTCAAATGATGTAAGAAATAAGTTAATATTTAGAATCTTCTTTTGTTTTACTTGCCTCATTCATATGACCAGAATTTCGTATCTCGAAATTCCGTATCTCGAAATTTCGTATCTCGAAATTTCGTATCCCGAAATTTCGTATCTCGAGGATAAATTTTCATGTCTAACATTCATCATCTCCTGACATATAAGAATTTCCTGTTGTAAAAGCACATTGTTGTGTTGTAAGACAATAAATGTGAGACTGGTATGTTGAAGTACGGATGTAGCCAGTTACATCTTTTCATTGTTTGATTAAATAGTGTGTTTATAGTCAATTGATTGATGGATTTGGGGTTTTCTGACATCCTGATATAGGTAATTGACTCCGATATAATTTGTCATAGTTTAATTATGAAAGAAAATTCAATTTAAAACCATATAAGCAAACAGGTCGATATAAAAGTTAAGTACCTTTCAGAAGACCTGTTTCTGAAATAAATCTAAAAATGACGCTATTATTGTCGAATCAATTGTCAATCAACAATCTAATACTTTAGGTTAGTATTATTTTAAGTATTTGTTCAAACTAATGCATTGAAATAGCTTCTCGGAGATTCCGCCTCGAATATATTTTTCACGCTCCTTTTTTTCAGGCATGTTGAACAGGAACTGCAAGTGAATTCTTTATATCTGACATTTTGCAATTTTGCATTTGTTCTTGCAACCAGAATTTGCCTGATATGAATAATCCTTTCCTTTATCGAAACTTTGAGTTACATGAATATTTTTCTATATGATTGAAACTTTTTTTAGATTTAAGGAAACAATGATGTCTTTTGTTGGTATATTTTAAGATTATATACATCACATATGTTACCCCCAACCATTACTCAGTAATGTGTTTAGTTACCAATTTTTTCCCTGTATGCTTGATATCACGTGCTTTGATTTTCAGATTTATATCTCAAAAGAAAGGTTTGTTTTTTATTGTAAAACTTGATAAACTTTAGAACGAAGGTAAGTATTTATTTTTAAAGATAAGCACAGGCAGCAGGTGAACTGGACGAGAGACCCAGTGTGTATGGGTAATTTTATACATTTACAGTGAAATATGTGTAAATGTATTTACATGTGTGTATATTTATATATACAGTATGTATATTTACATGTATTTTACACATTATGTCTTCAACTTCAATTTGCATGCCTCATCTTACGAAAAAGAATATAAAAACTAAACTGCACACTGAAAGTTCTGTCCAAAGCACTTGCTGTCAAAAAGATATTTGTAATTGAATGTAAAAGACAAAACGCCAATTGAAGTCCCCCTTCCTGTCTGTACAAATAACCTCCCAAATTCCCCTGTTTAATCGTAAAAGTCTCTCCCTATTCTCATATTCACGGCTTCCCCCATCCCTCCACATTGCATCTCAGGCTAGACAAGTCCTACACAGCGCTCCTTTGGTCCTTGTTCGGAGTGATTCCCCTGAAGGAACTCTCCGCCAGGAATGACCAGCTCTTCACCGACGTCATAGGACACTCACTGCTCGGGGCGTACCTGATCATGGCTATCACTGTCATGGTGAACATGCTAATTGCCATGATGAGTCGCTCCTTCCAGATCGTAGAGGTAAACACTGAAGGTGTCGTGCTGTAACGGTCAAAGAATAAGCATTTAAATAAAAAATTACCTTCCACGTTCTATTATATGTCGTCCTGCAACGACCCACTCATTCCTTTTAAGCGTCGTACCCAATACGACCCCATCCTCCCCTGCTGTTTTTTTTTTTTTTATATATTTGGGTTACAGGTTCCATTTCATTTTTACTCCTTTTTGGTTCATTTCTGTTTTTAAGTTGGGCGTTATCAGAGAATCCTCTTCTGAAACATCCATGCCATTCCACTGTTCATACAATCCCTTCTTAACCTTAAGGAGTCACGGTTCTGTTTAATAATGGTTCTTCACCGGAAATGTTTTAGTCTGATTGTTGTGCAATGAGATTGCTGAATTGTCCAGAGGCATGATGTAACTATCTTCCATTCTTACATCCTCACTTCCTTGATTTCATGTCTTCCTTTTTTTTTAACTTCTCCTGTGGTCTCTTTTTTGACGCATCCAGTTGTTCTAATGTTCGTTATCAGAGCCATATTTAAAAGTGAGCTTCATTGTACACGTAATTTCATGAAGATTATTTTAAAAGACTTCGTAAGAAAAGATCATTTGAACAGAGGACAACTGGATATCCGAGACAATTGCTTTTGAGTAATGCATTAATTTTTTATCCTCTTAAAAATCGTAGTATTTTCCTGGTGGTAGAACCAGACTTCTTTTTTAAAACAAGAAACTCGGCTATGGTTTTCTACCTTTTAACTCTGTTTTAATATTATATGTACATTTTTAAACACCAGCTCTTTAGAGTTTTTTTTTTTAATCTGCACTAATTTGTACTTTTTTTACATTAGAGGTTTGGGAATACGCTGTGAATAGTACATTTTCATGCATATTTATATCTGGATATTTGTCCCTCTCAAGATGTTTTTTCTACTATTTTCTGTGATTTTTTCCCCCAACTTTTTTTTCCAGCATTAACATTTGTCTATGGTTATTCCTATTTTTCTTATTGACAGCTTTTGGATCTTTGACATGTTTACCTACTTCCTCTCCTTCTTGTTTTATATCCTATTCCCTCTTATGCATTTACCTCTTATTTAAAAAAAGAGTGAGATGGAAGACCAAAGGAAAAACAAACTGTGCATTAAACCCCCAATATACGGAAGCATGTCATCCTCCTATGATGCAAGCAACTGACTCTCTCCCCCGCCCCACCCCCCTATATTCTTTTATTTTATTTATACCTATTCGTTAGTTTATAGATGACATGGCTCCCTTCTGTTGTTTTTCTAGGTTGGACGTAACCTTTGCCACGCTGTTTTGGTCTCTCTTTGGTATCAGCTCTCCCAAGAGCACAGACCTTGAAGAGGAGCATGTCTTCATTGAAACGGTGGGCCAGGGTCTTTTCATGGCCTACCACGTGATGTCCATCATTGTTCTCATTAATATGCTCATTGCTATGATGTCCAACAGTTTTCAACAGATCGAGGTATTTTCCACAAAAAAAAAGACACACGCAATATTCCCCAATATAAAGCCCCTCTCAAAAAAAAAAAAAAAAAAAAAAAATTGACACAAAGTTATACACATTTCACGTTCGCTATTCACGTTTTCCCTATAAGTAGGTGTAGTAGTGTGTGTTGCTATTTCTGATTACATGGCTTTTATTTTCGGTTTCTCTCATTAAAAGGTTCTCCTTATAGACTCTCACTCTTGGGTAAAGCGCTAGGGGAAGATCCCAGTAGTTGATGACAGTTATCCGCCTGAATTTCGTCCGTGTATATTTCTAGTAGTTGTCCCAAGAAAGAAAACTTGATTGGTAATAAAAGATATTATTGGAATTACTAGTTAGCTAAGTAAGCATCGCGTTATCCCGAGTTGAATGGCGATGAATTAGATGAC
This sequence comes from Palaemon carinicauda, assembly GCF_036898095.1. Lineage (NCBI taxonomy): Eukaryota > Metazoa > Arthropoda > Malacostraca > Decapoda > Palaemonidae > Palaemon > Palaemon carinicauda. The sequence continues at coordinate 134,084,265 of NC_090737.1, forward strand.
ACTTTTTTTTTTTTTTTTTTTTTTTTGTAATAGAAACTAGTAAAACAATTATTTCTACAAAGAAAATTTAACTTTCATAAATAATTTTTCTTAGAGTTTCTCTGAATGATTTGGTAGCTTTAGCCACAATGATGACATTGATATATTATTTTTTAAGTAGATTACAGGTCCAAAATAGCAATATTTGCACAGATTTCAAAACCTCCATGAAATTGGCTATTTCAGAAAGATATTGTTCACATCGGTAATTGCAAACTCGAAATTTTTTTTTCAAAGTAAACTACCACAATACAGGCACTGAAATGGTATTTGCACATATTACAAAACCTCTATGAAATTGGCTATTTCAGAAAAGAATTGTTTTAATAAAATCTATAATTGCAGACTCTGGAAAATCTTAATTTTTTTCTCAAAA
>NC_090737.1:134087179-134092179 GCF_036898095.1 Palaemon carinicauda
AGTAAAGATGAATGCCATTACGTTGTATGAAAATATCGATTATTTTGCATTGAAAATAACGATTCACATTATCAAGGTCTTCTTGAAGCGATTCACATAATCAGGGTCTTCTTAAATCGATTCACATTATCAAGGCCTTGTAAAGCGATTCACAGTATCGAGGTCTTCTTGAAGCGGTTCACATTATCAAGGTCTTTTAAAAGCGATTCACAGTATCAAGGTCTTCTTGAAGTGGTTCACATTATCAAGGTCTTTTAAAAGCAATTCACATTATCAAGGCCTTGTAAAGCGATTCATAGTATCGAGATCTTTTAAAAGCGATTCACATTATCAAGGTCCTATTAGATCGATTCAAATTATCAAGGTTCCTTTTAAAGCGATTCACATTATCAAGGTCTTTTTAAAGTGATTTACATTATCAAGGTCTTTTTAAAGCGGTACACATTATCAAAGATTTTTTATAGCGATTCAGATTATCAAGGTCATTTTAAAGCGATTCACATTATCAAGGTCTATTCAAAGGGGTCTCATTATCAAGGTATTTTTAAAGCAATTCATTATTATGGTCTGTTTAAAGAGATTCACATTATCAAGGTCCTTGTAGATCGATTCAAAATATCTAGGTCCTTTTAAAGCGATTCACATTATCTAGGTCTTTTTAAAGCGATTCACATTATCTAGGTCTTTTTAAAGCGATTCACATTATCTAGGTCTTTTTAAAGCAATTCACATTTTCAAGGTCTTTATAAAGCGATTCACATTATCAAGGTGCTTTTAAAGCGATTTACATTATCAAGGTCTTTTTAAAGCGGTACACATTATCAAAGATTTTTCAGAGCGATTCATAATATCAAGGTCTTTTGAAAGCGATTCACATTATCAAGATCTATTTAAAGGGATTCTCATTATCAAGGTATTTTTAAAGCAATTCACATTATCAAGGTCTTTTTAAAGCGATTCACATTATCAAGGTCTTTTTAAAGCGATTCACATCATTAAGGTATTTTTAAAGAAAATATTAACGAAATTTTTTATTACGTTTCGATATTTACTAACTTGAAAAAGAACTTCCATTACCTTGCAATTTATCAAATGACTAAAAAGGGGTTGCCTGAATATTTTATATTTTTAAGAGTTACTACGAGTATTTTGAAAGTAAATTCACTAGACAAAGGTCTAACCTTGAGATGAGATAAAATTCAATTTATGGATTTTAATATCTTCGATCGGGTTCACTAATCATTGGTGATATCTGAAATTGAGTTAAAGATAACCAGCATTTAATATAAGCGAGACATACAAACATTATAATTAGGTCTGTCTCCTTTGATATCAGATATATGATTTGATCATAAAACTACGCCCGGATGCCTCTTGGTTATAGGAAAGAAGGCGTCGCTATATTTCACTTTAGAAAATTTCATTCTGAATTATATAAAAAATATATATATGAATTTTTCCCTGAACGACTTTTTTCAAATCTCGTTATTGAAATTTACATCCCTTGATTATCTCTTTACAATTAACAGAGAAGTAATATTCGTAATATTTTGAATCATATCGTTTTCCAACTTCTAAAATTACATGAGCCATTTTCTCGTCATTACAGTTAACAGAGAAGTAATATTAGTAATATTTCAAATCATAGTTTTTCATTTTCTAAAATTGCATGAGCCATTTTCTCGTCTGAAATACTTTCATCAGTTTGGTGGCTGAATCATTAACTGTTATGTTAACAACTTTTGCCATCAACACCAAAATTGACAAGTAAATTCGGTTTTAAAATTTGCCATTAGAATTTGTTAGTTCTCAGTGTAAAGTCATTTCTGTCGTAGGCATGACTTTCATAAAGTTATTGAAAGCTCCTTAATATATGTTTCTAGTTTAGTGTCTGGCAGGACTTTCATTCGAGATGGATTAATGAAATCTTTCATCGAACCATTTAATTAGATGATTATTAACATTTTAAGTCTTTCTAGATTAGTATAATTGGTAGGTAGTTAGAGATGTATGTTACAAATTCCATTGGTATATCATAGTTTGGTAAATAAAGTCATTATTCATTGGCGTTTGAGATGATGTTATTAATATTATTATTGTTATTATTATTATTTTTATTATTATTATTATTATTGTAAGAATCGCTAGGGTAAAACTTTTATCAGATGACAAATTAGTCACCTGATAATAACTACAATCAATCCAAATTTTTATCACGTTTTATCTTCATAATTAGCCATATCTGAATTTGTCAATTTCTTGTCTCCAAGTACGTTCATTAAACACCTAAATGTTCCTATGTCAGGTCCCTTACTGTAAGTGCCGTTATTTGCAACTGCTTTGTCGGAGCGTTCTCTAAAAACGTCTTTAAAGTTTGGCTTTCTGTCATCATCATCTCCTCCTACGCCTATTGACGCAAAGGGCCTCGGTTAGATTTCGCCTGTCGTCTCTCTCTTGAGCTTATTCAATACTTCTCCATTCGTGCTATTCGCACTCCCCGAGAGAGATTAGTTCACCAAATGTTCAACTGGGCTTCACGAGGTGCTAGAAGAATTAGAAGACCCAGGCCTACATGGCTGAGGGCTTGCTTTGTATAACGGCCTGAATCTCCCTTGCCAGAGCATTTTTTTTTTTCGTAGCTTGAAATTATTCGTTGTACAGAAATGAATCATAAAGTTGGGTTTGAATTGGCACTATTTAAAAATAAATTTTATAGAAATTTTATAGATTTATGATGGGGTTCAAAATTTATACGGTTCATGTATTAAATTTAACCATCAAACGTACAATTTAGCCAATTCTGGTAACTTGGAGAAGTGCTAGAAAAATTAGATTCAAGTTTCAACGAAGATAGCATTTTTAGAATAGTATTTGGAAAAAAAAAATAATTTAGTTTCAACGAAGATAGTCAGTATTTCTAAACCCTGAATACTGTTAACTGGGAAAAGTGCCAAAAAAAAAAAATAGTTTCAACGAAAGCAGTATTTTTTGGAAAAGTGTTTGAAAAAAATCAATTTGGTTCCAACGAAGATAGTCTGCATTTTTGGAAATGTTTAGAAATTAAATTTAGCTTCAACGAAGATGGTATTTTTGGAAAAGTGTTTGAAAAAATTAAATTTAATTTCAGCGAAGATAGTCGGCATTTTTGGAAAAGTTTTTGAAAAATTAAATTTACCTTCAACGAAGATAGTATTTTTGGAAAAGTGTTTGAAAATTTTAGATTTAATTTCAGCGAAGCTAGTCAGCATTTTTGGAAAAGTATTTGAAAAAAATTAAATTTAGTTGCAACGAAGATACTATTCCTAAGCATTGTATTAACTCGACAGGAATTAATTAGCCTTATTTAGCTCCTTCGCTTTCCGAATTAGAAACACCCCCTCATCCAGAACTATTTTGTAAATAAAGGAAAAGGGAAAAACGACCGAAATAATGACATCTAAGACTTTATTTATGCTTAAACTTTTGAAAAACTTAGAGCTTTATTTAAGTTTATCCATATGTGAATTCATCTAAGCCAGACTATTAAAGCAATGATATCACACAAACAGAGAAAATAACAGAAAAAATCCTGTCTCGTCATAGTGACCGTCCATACCTAATATAATATCTCTCTCTCTCTCTCTCTCTCTCTCTCTCTCTCTCTCTCTCTCTCTCTCTCTCTCTCTCTCTCTCTCTCTCTCTCTCTCTCTCTCATTGACTTTCATCTCTTTGTTTAATTTTCTTCCTTATGCATTGAAAAACTTCCCCTTTGTCTTGTTTTGATATATATATATATATATATATATATATATATATATATATATATATATATATATATATATATATATATATATATATATATATTACTCTTTTAATGTTTGCTTGCTTACTAACTGCTTGTCATGTTTGCCTCCATTTTATGTCCTGTGTTGTTAACAGTATCTTGTGATAAGCTTTTTATATTGTTTCCTCTTTAAGCAATCGACTTGAGTAAGTATGATTAACATTTTAAGGAAATAACACGTACACACACACACACACACACACACACACACACACACACACACACACCCACACACACACCCACACACACACACACACACACACACGCAAACACCCATGCACTTCTTAGATCAAGTTCAAAGCAGGAGCAAAATATTACCCTTCTCAATTTTTTTTTCTTTTTTTTTTTTTTTTGCCTCACAGATTCTAGATTTATCAGTTTGAACTAAACAAATTTATCTCGATAAAGATGTCTAGATTCAGTTCCAGTTTCATTAAAATAGATGCTCACCAGAACGTCAGCCGGTCAATCCCAATTTCCCACTATGGTGCCCAACCATAGCACTGGCCTCCCCAAAAAACGACTTAAACTCACGGTCCCGGGCTGGGATCGATCTGCTGCAATGCAAAATGCTAGGCAAACACGTTACCACTGTATTAGTCAGAATATGATCAGGCAGGCTCGTCCCTGTGTACTTTTCTGTTAAACCATTGTAGTTCTTCATTATCACATAACTATGACGTCACAGTGTAATCTGTGACGTCACTGGGTAATATGTGACGTCACAGGGTAATTTCACAAGGAGAGGAATAGGTAGATAAGAATTTTCCTTTGATTTCTAACTCTTCTTTCGCCTCCAAGTCTCGACTACTTTATTCAAGAAGATGGGTATTGTAAATACTAAGGCATCCCTTTGGTTAAATTCTACCTACCAGAATAATCTGAGAATGGCTTTCGTGCCAAACCAGGTATTCCAGACATTCGAATGTCCTAAACGAGGCAGTGACGTCGGAACTACCTATTTAAAGCTTTGTTTTATCGATGTAAATTTTGTTAATTTTGATGCTGCGTATATCTATTGTTACTGACGCATTTTTGATCTATCGATGAATCCCCATGTTTGCCTTTATCTACTTTTTCTGGCACTATCCACCTTTTGCCATTCTGAATGTGCATCTTTGTAGAACTGCCAAGGGTTCTCGTGGCCTGATTGGTAACGTCTCTGCCTTGTGTTTGC
>NC_090737.1:134097179-134149679 GCF_036898095.1 Palaemon carinicauda
GATTGCAGTGTTGCCAGGTTTTCTAAATGAGAATGTTGTTGATTGCAGTGTTGCCAGGTTTTCTATATGAGAATGTTGTTGATTGCAGTGTTGCCAGGTTTTCTAAATGAGGATGTTGTTGATTGCAGTGTTGCCGGGTTTTCTACATGAGAATGTTGTTGATTGCAGTGTTGCCAGGTTTTCTAAATGAGAATGTTGATTGCAGCGTTGCCAGGTTTTCTAAATGAGAATGTTGTTGATTGCAGTGTTGTTTTCTAAATGAGAATGTTGTTGATTGCAGTGTTGCCAGGTTTTCTAAATGAGAATGTTGTTGATTGCAGTGTTGCCAGGTTTTCTAAATGAGAATGTTGTTGATTGCAGTGTTGTCAGGTTTTCTAAATGAGAATGCTGTTGATTGCACTGTTGCCAGGTGTTCTAAATGAGAATTTTGTTGATTGCAGTGTTGCCAGGTTTTCTAAATGAGAATGTTGTTGATTGCAGTGTTGCCAGGTTTTCTAAATGAGAATGTTGTTGATTGCAGTGTTGCCAGGTTTTCTAAATGAGAATGTTGTTGATTGCTGTGTTGCCAGGTTTTCTAAATGAGAATGTTGTTGATTGCAGTGTTGCCAGGTTTTCTAAATGAGAATGTTGTTAATTGCAGTGTAGCCAGGTTTTCTAAATGAGAATGTTGTTGATTGCAGTGTTGCCAGGTTTTCTAAATGAGAATGTTGTTGATTGCAGTGTTGCCAGGTTTTCTAAATGAGAATGTTGTTGATTGCAGTGTAGCCAGGTTTTCTAAATGAGAATGTTGTTGATTGCAGTGTAGCCAGGTTTTCTAAATGAGAATGTTGTTGATTGCAGTGTAGCCAGGTTTTCTAAATGAGAATGTTGTTGATTGCAGTGTAGCCAGGTTTTCTAAATGAGAATGTTGTTGATTGCAGTGTTGCCAGGTTTTCTAAATGAGAATGTTGTTGATTGCAGTGTTGCCAGGTTTTCTAAATGAGAATGTTGTTAGTTGCAGTGTAGCCAGGTTTTCTAAATGAGAATGTTGTTGATTGCAGTGTAGCCAGGTTTTCTAAATGAGAATGTTGTTGATTGCAGTGTTGCCAGGTTTTCTAAATGAGAATGTTGTTGATTGCAGTGTTGCCAGGTTTTCTAAATGAGAATGTTGTTAGTTGCAGTGTAGCCAGGTTTTCTAAATGAGAATGTTGTTGATTGCAGTGTTGCCAGGTTTTCTAAATGAGAATGTTGTTGATTGCAGTGTTGCCAGGTTTTCTAAATGAGAATGTTGTTGATTGCAGTGTTGCCAGGTTTTCTAAATGAGAATGTTGTTAATTGCAGTGTAGCCAGGTTTTCTAAATGAGAATGTTGTTGATTGCAGTGTTGCCAGGTTTTCTAAATGAGAATGTTGTTGATTGCAGTGTTGCCAGGTTTTCTAAATGAGAATGTTGTTGATTGCAGTGTTGCCAGGTTTAATAAATAAGAAAAGGCCAACTTTTGATCAACTACAGCTTTAAAAGGCCAACACATTTGTAGAAAAAAGGCCAAAAATATAGCCTTCAAGGCCAAACCTTTTTTCATGATGCTACTAAAGGCCAACAAGTTTCAAAAGGGCCAAATTTGAGGGTTTTTGGCCTGAAAAGGCCACCCTGGCAACCCTGTGATTGTGTCTATTATATTTATCTATTAACCAAGGCACTTCCCCAAATTTTGAGGGTTAGCTGACATGAAAGAAAGGAACAAAAGGGAACATTTCCCTCCTCCGCTCCTCCCAGCCGGACGAAGGATTCAACCAAGTTTGGTATTAAATTATTTATTCGGCTTTATTGTTATTTAGTAATTAATTCTTGATTTCTGTAATATTGTGTTCCTCTTTTGTGCTATCTATCTATTTACCAAGGCACTTCCCCCAATTTTGGGGGCTAGCCGCCATGAAAGAAAGGAACAAAAGGGAACATTTCCCTCCTCCTCTCCTCCCAGCCTGACGAGGGGTTCAGCCGAGTTTGTTAGTAAATTGCTAATTTGGATTTATTATTATTTAGTCATTAATTCTTGATTTCTGTAATATTGCGTTCCTCTTTAGTTCTATCTATCTTTTTACCAAGGTACTTCCCTAAATTTGGGGGGTAGCTGACATCAATAAAAAGAACAAAGGGGGATATTTCCTCTCCGCTCCTCCCAGCCTGACTAGGGATTCAGCCTAGTAAAATGCTAATTTGGATTTATTGTTATTTACTCATTACTTCTTGATTTGGTGTAATGTCTTCTATAGTTTTATTTCGTTGTCAAGTTTATGATTCTCGTGATATTTTTTTCATACATATTTTTTATTGTTTTTCAAACATTGTGTGTATATATATATGGATATATATATATATATATATATATATATATATATATATATATATATATATATATATATATATATTTATATATATATATATATATATATATATATATATATATATATATATATATATATATATATATATATATATATATATGAGCATGAGGATTGTTAGGACCCAGTTATTATTATTATTAATATTATTATTATTATTATTATTATTATTATTATTATTATTATTATTAGATCATTCTTTCCCTCAACCAGGGCTGCCCGGGTCGAGGTTCGGCCAACAAATACGCCGAAGTGATGCGTCGTTTGGTGTCAAGATATATTCACCAGACGAAGAAGCAGCACAGACAAGATGGCGTCAACGAGGACGACCTGTTGGAAATCAAGCAGGATATATCGAGTCTCAGGTAAAAGAATCGAAGTTCTAAGTTTTGAGGAATGTTTGGGAAGCGGGTCCCTTCCGAAACTCTCTCTCTCTCTCTCTCTCTCTCTCTCTCTCTCTCTCTCTCTCTCTCTCTCTCTCTCTCTCTCTCTCTGTGGGGGGGGTGGTGATGGTGGGAGATTCTCTCTCTCTCTCTCTCTCTCTCTCTCTCTCTCTCTCTCTCTCTCTCTCTCTCTCTCTCTCTCGAGTCTCGGGTAAAAGAATCGAAGTTTTAGCTTTTGAGGAATGTTTGGGAAGCGGGTCCCTTCCGAAAAACACTCTCTCTCTCTCTCTCTCTCTCTCTCTCTCTCTCTCTCTCTCTCTCTCTCTCTCTCTCTCTCTCTCTCGTCTCAGGTAAAAGAATCGAAGTTTTAGCTTTTGAGGAATGTTTGGGAAGCGGGTCCCTTCCGAAAAACTCTCTCTCTCTCTCTCTCTCTCTCTCTCTCTCTCTCTCTCTCTCTCTCTCTCTCTCTCTCTCTCTCGGAGGTGCAACTCCACTATCAAGGACGTATTTTACAGATACGAGTTACGCGAAGACCGCAAGAGGGAGACTGCCAGGGCCTATGGCCAGATGGACTCCATCAAGAAAGATATCCTTCGACTCCTGAAGCAGAGCGGTCGCGGCCGGAGCGGAGGAGGAGGTGGTGGGGCCAAAGAAACCGAAATAGGCGCTGTGGGAGACTCCTCCGGGAACTCTATAGTCCTGACGACGACTCCTGCACCATGTCCCGCTTGTGCTCAGCAAGCGACAACTGCTTCTGGTGATTCTTTTTACTATTTTTTTTTCATAGTTGTTGTTTGCTTTTTAATCTTTTATCTTACCTTTTTACTATTTTTCATAGTTATTGTTTGTTTTTTATCTATTATCTTGTCTTTTTAACGGCTTAATACCGCATTAGACCGCCTCGTTTTAACCTGAAGTTCTCGCTTATATAAAGTTCCTTCACTTTCTTTACACCCCTTTTTATCAAATAAAAAAAGAAATCTGCTTCTTGCGCATGCGTTGGAAAAGTTACCATTTAAAACCAGAAAAACAAATTTATCCACTTCACATCACTATCATTAGTCTTGTCACATCTCATTGACCACATCATTAATCGCTTTGAATAGCCAATAAAAGTCCTGTCACTTTTCATATAACTCATTGACCATATCATTAACCGCTTCCATTTTTCAAGTAGCCAATAAAAAGGTCCTGTCATTTTTTATGTATGTCATTGACCACATCATTAACCGCTTCCAATTTTCAAGTAGCCAATAAAAAAAGTCCTGTCATTTTTTTATGTATGTCATTGACCACATCATTAACCGCTTCCAATTTTCAAGTAGCCAATAAAAAAGTCCTGTCATTTTTTTATGTATGTCATTGACCACATCATTAACCGCTTCCAATTTTTCAAGTAGCCAATAAAAGGATAACCCCCTCTTTTGTGGCATCATCATCAGCTGTGGCAGCTGTGAGCATGGGCACGCCCGGTATCCTTCAGCAGCACTCCGTGGACCTCGGGATGCTGGGACGCGAACCGAACACGTCCGCTGTTGATATCACCGTCACTCCCGCTTCCTCATTGCCTTGCAATCTGACTTATTCACAGGGTGAGTAAATACTGATGAGTCTTTCGTCAACTACGACATTCTGGGGAAGAGATTCAAGTTGGTTTTTAAGTCGTGTGGTCTTTTCTTGCTGGTTGGTACCTATGAGTCGTCTGATTTAGAAGGGGATATACCTTTTCTGTATTATACTTGTCCTCAAAGTGTGGGATTATATATATATATATATATATATATATATATATATATATATATATATATATATATATATATATATATATATATATATATACATATATATATATGTGTGTGTGTGTGTGTGTGAATCTGTGTATATATGTAAATATTCATTTGTGCTATGTAACTATACATATGTATGAATAGTTTTATATGCATGCGAACTCGTATATATATATATATATATATATATATATATATATATATATATATATATATATATATATATATATATATATGTATATATATATATATATATATATATATATATATATATGTATATATGTATATGTGTGTATATATATATATATATATATATATATATATATATATATATATATATATATATATATATGTGTGGATATATATGTATATATATGTATATATGTATATATGTATGTATATATATATGTGTATATATGTATATGTATATATATATATATATATATATATATATATATATATATATATATATATATATATATATATATATATATATATTAGTCTATTAGTATCTATTTCATATTTTATTCTATTTGAGACGTTAAATTAACATTTTGACGATAAACTTGAAGTCAAAATAATACTGAAATTTATTTAGCGAAGGATGACTATAGTAAATTTCCTTTTCGTGGAGCATTTAAAACAAACAGGCTTCTACAAATATTATTCGTATGACTCCCCTCAAAATTATCCTCTGTAACTTAAAGGAATTTGTAACATTTTAAATTACAAAAGTCGTGAGTAATTTTGTAACACATTGATCTGTGAGTCGAATTATTGTTTTTTTCATAGAGAAACTAACTAGCTCTAGTGATTATTATTATTATTATTATTATTATTATTATTATTATTATTATTATTATTATTATTATTATTTCCTAAGCTCCATCCCTAGATGGAAAAGCAGGATGCTATAACCCCAAAGGTAACAACAGGGAAAATAGCTCAGTGAGGAAAGGAAATAAGGAAATAAACTACAAGATAAGTTTAAGAACGATAACTACATTAAAATAAATCTTTCATATATAAACTATAAAAACTTGAAAATAACAAGAGGAAAAAAAAAACTTCAAGATAACAAGAGGGAGATAAACAAGATAGAATAGTGTATCCTCAACCAGGAGATCTCAGAAATATAATGTTCTTAAAGATTTATTATTTACTTGTCATAAAAAAATCGGGGTAAGTCAAGTTTTGCGTTTTTATGGTTACTTGCATATGACATTTGTAGAGCTATAAAGGGTTTGGGGGATACGGGAAAGAGACAGTTCAAATCTATCTATTGGTGTATAGTATGGGTATAAGATTGAGCATGGAAAGGTAGAATTATATTGTATTTTAATTGTTCATCACTTCTCTTGTAATTTATTTACTTGTTTATTTCTTTTCCTTACAGGGCTATTTTCCCTGTTGGAGTTCTTGGGCTTATACCATGCTGCTTTTCCAACTAGGGTTATAGCTTAGCAAGTATTAATAAGAAGAAAACTTTTTTCTGGGATAGTCTCATTCTGTACCTGGCTTGATTATAAGATCTGGAAAAGAAGAATGGGTAAAATAATGTTTTGAGATAGTCAGATTCGATATCTGGCTCCGTTTTAAGTACGTGAATGATTGGCTGTGCTAGGTGATTTGATTGCAAAAGTCTGCGACGAAGAAGGTAGTAGATATGGATTTCCTGGAACAAATGAAATGAGAATAGAGAAACATGTTAGGAAAAAGGCTTGTTGGAAATACATAGTTCCCAAAGAAGAATGTTTATAGGCATGTTGGAAATACATAGTTTCCAAAGAAGAATGTTTATAGGCACGTTGGAAATATATAGTTTCCAAAGAAGAATGGTTATAAATTAGATATACTTGGTAAGAGTTTAAGGTGAGAAAAAAAAAGTTTCCTAGTTTATCCGTTAGCATGGATTAGAAGGACGGGAAAATTGATGGATGTTTAGTGAGTAAATTAATGTACTAGCCTTCTGGCTAGTACAGGATTAACGTGTTCGCCTAGCATTCGCATGGCTGCAGATCGATCTCAGCTGTTTACTGGGGAGAATACTGCTTTGTTTGGCCACCACAGTGGAGGATGGGCTTGCCCTTCTGACGTTCTGGTGAGCATCTATTCTGATGAAACTGGAACTAAAACCAGACATCTTTAATCTTAACCTTTATGTGTTCAAAATATATATGAGTTCAAGTTAGATAGGACGTGATAAAAGGAAACAGGTTGAATATGAACTCAGGTAAACAACAGAAGAGGAAAGAGTGTGCATAAAGTAAGAAAATTAGTTATGAATGAATTGAATGTGGATAAGGTAAGAAAATTAGTTATGAATAAATTGAGTTTACATAAGAAAATTAGTAATGAATAGATTGAATATATATAAAGTAAGAAAATTAATTATGAGTGAATTGATTTTTATAAAATAAGAAAATTAGTATGTTGGCCAGGGCACCAGCCACCCGTTGAGATACTACCGCTAGAGAGTTATGGGGTCCTTTGACTGGCCAGACAGTAATACATTGAATCCTTCTCTCTGGTTACGGTTCATTGTCTCTTTGCCTAAACACATCGAATAGTCTGGCCTATTCTTCACATATTCTCCTCTGTCTTCGTACACCTGACAACACTGACATTACCAAACAATTGTAATTGTACAGTGGCCACTTTCCGCTTCGTAATGGTAGAAGAGAGACTTAAGCTATGGTAAGCAGCTCTTCTAGGAGAAGGACACTCCAAAATCAAACCATTGTTCTCTAGTCTTTGGTAATGCCATAGCCTTTGTACCATGGTCTTCCACTGTCTTGGGTTAAAAGTTCTCTTGCTTGAGGTTACACTTGAGCACACTATTCTATCTGATTTCTCTTCCTATTGTTTTGTTAAAATTTTTATAGTTTATATAGGAAGCATATAGGTCTATCTACGGGGGCATCAGCAGCCATTGCCTGGGCTTCCTAGGATGGAGATGGGGCTTGGGCGCTGATTATATTTATATATGGTCAGTCTCTAAGGACTTGTCCTGCTATCTAGGGCAACGTCACTGTCCCTTGCCTCTGCCATTCATGAGTTGGCTTTAAATGGCGTCAGGAAACCAGAAGGGGAAAGCGTGGAGTTTAACCCACAAGGGAGCCTTTGCCTCGGTCACTTAAAAAAATGAAGATCATTCTTATGGGGAAAATGGAAGTAGAAATTTAATCCAAAATTTGGGTCGAACCAGGGATAGATCGATAGCATTTAATGGTTCCGTGTCTTTACGTACATAAAAATTATGGGTAGTAAACGTTCTTGTCTCTATAAATAGGAATGTATACCTCGTTGTTTTAACATTTGTTCACAAATAATGTCCAAATTTGATAGGTCACATCTGGCTGTAATTTTAGCCTTCTGGAAGCATTGCAAACGTTACAGAGGCTCTCTTGGCAAAGATCTGACAGTGATTTTAGCCTTCTGAGCAAAGGTTTGGCAGTAAGTTTAGCCATCTGAAAGAGTTGTAAACGTTATAGATGATGTCTGAGCAAAGATCTGGCAGTAAATTTAGCCTTTTAGAAGCGTTATAAACGTTATAGATGATGTCTGAACAAAGATCTGGCCGTAATTAATACTGAGAACTACCGAAAATCTAATTATTTTAATGACCGTGTTCTTGTGTTCTTAAAGCCAACACATCTTTAAGTTACTTTACAAAATAGATGCCTGTTCTGCGAATCGGAGTGAATTTTGCAACTGAATTTGGCCCCTTATGTCACGTGTTCTCGATAAGATATTGAATGCGCCATTGATATTGTACGATTGCATGCACAGTAGCTACAAATTAATGGAAGTTAATTAGACATTGAATTAATGATCTCGGTTTGGACGTTCTCTTCCACCTTATCGCCCTTCCCTTCATATGCCATCGACCACTGTCCTCTTGCTTGGCACTATCATATTCGCAGAATCTGGAAGCTTCATTCGATGAGGAAGATTAATCAATTAGTGTGGTCAACTTACCCTTGCATGAGGAAGCTGTTGCATGGCTTGGCCTCAGTTCAGGACGGAATAGTTGAACTGGATACGAAGGTTGAGAATGTTTTTGTTCCGGAGTTTATTTTCAGAGGCCCCCGTCGGGTCTCAGTTTTTTTAACAAACGTGATTTAGTGTTTTTTGTTCCCCCCCTGAGTTTGTTTTCGGAGTTATTGTGAACGAACATGAACTATAATCGGGTGTATGAACTAATGTAATTAATATTCGAGTTTATTTTCTGAGTTAATGTGAACGAACATGAACTATAACCGGGTGTATGAACTAAAACGGGGTTTACACGGTCGAATGGTTCGTCGAACAAGTTTGAATAGGAGGAGTCAGCCACAAAAGCATAAGGGTTGTGTACAATGAAGCCCCGCCCACAAAAGTCAGATGAGAACAGACTTTCTTTCAACCGTTTGACAAACGTGTTTGACAACCAAATACCCCGTTTACACTTACGAACATCAGTTTAAACTCTTGTCTGTCGAACTGCGTTCGACCGTGTAAACTCTACTTAACGTAACCGAACTTCGCAAACCATTTTAGGTCTTGCCTTGAGCGCTTATTATAAGCATCCTATCTCTATAATTGGCATTAAGGTTTTCAATGGTTATTTATTTCTTGATAATCGATAACACGAAAAGATTAGCCATAACACGAAAAGATTATCCATAACACGAAAAGATATTCCATAAAACGAAAAGAAGTCTACCAAAGAGAATGTGTGAGGGATCGAAACGCATAAGATACAGCAACTTAGCAAATTAAACACTTTAGCATAGATCATTGTTTCTCTTTAAAGCCACGGTGGGTGTTCTGTCTCTACAAAGTCTGCTTCTACCTTGCGGTACGTATACCCCCCTAACCCCCCAACCCCCCCAAGTCTATCCTTGCATTCATCTATTCCACAAGGCCTACTGTCAACATTCGACCATTTCTCTAACCCTTTGCCAATTAAAAACTGTCGCCTGTTGTCGCTAACCCAATCTATTTTAGATTAGAATCGCCTTACAGAGATTTTATTTGGTCTGACATATGTTGCCTTATTTTCTTTCGTTTGTTTACTAAATACAGTTATAACCATTGCTTGCTTTCCTGACAGAAAATTTTTATTGAATGGTTTGTTCTACATCTTGCTCTCAACCTAACAGAAAAGCATTTGCTAGTTGCTGTGTGTACAATGCTGAGAGAATTATTTTTTACATAGAGTTCATTTACAAGTTTTTTTTTTAGCATATTGCATCACTTAATTATAATATCAATTATATAGAACCCTGGCTCATGCAACACAGGGAATGCAGTTGTTCCCACACCCTCATCCATATATTTTTTTTTTAGCTGAAGAAAGAAACAATGTTTTAGATGGCCGTTGCCTGCGCATAAACTGGATTTCTTAAGGAACCCAATATGATTTATGATAATCCTTATAGTGTGTTATTTTTCAGATGATTTCCGTTTAGCTTAAGGGTACACTGTTAAGAAAACCGTAATTTGTTATCTTTTACTGGTTGATGGCCATAATATCACACTTTAACATCGATATATCTGCTTTTAAAACGGTAAATACCTGGCAACATTAATTCCAGGATTTTTACCGTTTGTTACGGCAAATTTTTAACAGTGTAGCTACTATATATTTAGATTATAGTACATTAATAGAACAAATTTATGTAATGATTAAGCTAATCTAATGACCCAGTGTATTGGTGATTTACTGGAGACGCTATTTCAGAAGTTAGTGCTCATTTCAGAATGATTGGATGGCATTTCAAATATCATGAAACATATTGTCTTTGATTTGAGTATCACAAGTACAGGGTGATAATAATCTTCATCATACTAAGGCATAACGAAATGAATCCCATAGAGTTAACTGTTTGTGAAGTAGTTTCAAACTCCTGATTGTTTCCTTTTCTGTCACGTATGTAAAGCACTGTCCACACGATCGAGCATGCCCGACGGGCAAACAGTGATACCAGACCACAATAGTTAGTAAGAATGAGGGTTGATGCCGTCAGAAGCGAGAAAACTAAAGGCAGGGATCTGGCAACACTGTATGATGCCAGATCCCTGTCTGTGGTTTTCCCGCTTCTGACATCATCAACCCTCATTCTTACTAACTATTGTGGTCTGGTATCACTGTTTGCCCGTCGGGCATGCTCAATCGTGTGGACAGGGCTTAAGTGAGAACTTAGTTATATAAATTATTTAAATTGTGAAAGAAATGTTCTTGAAAGCAAGAAATAAATCATAGTCTCAAATTGTGAGCTCCAAGATTTTGAGATTTCCCACACATAGTAAATTGTTTTAGAATATAAGTTCACTATAGTTAATATCAGTAACTTTGCTGATGCACAACCAGCAGTTTCTTCTGTATCATTTAGTTGTGCCAAAGGTATGAACTTGCAAAGCAATGCTCTATTATAGTCATGAGGTCTACAATAATACCAATTTTATCCTTCATATACATATAAAATCTAGTCAACTCTTAATAGTATCTAAAAACTAGGTTTATATAGGTAGATGGTCATGTAATGTTACAATATTTTTTTGGTGCATGCACTTACCGAACTTAATTCTGATAGTTTTTATTGTTCTTCTTTCCAGGAAATTTAACCGGGTGCCTGCTTGCACCACAGGAGATGGACTATCTGCGGAAGGAGATTGTTAGCAGCCTCCGGAATGAGCTTCGTGATATGCTACGTGATGCTCTGGCAAGGGCTCTTACTCCTACCACTTCAATTGCTTCTCATTATTACTCCCCAACTCCCACGCCCAACCCTACTCCTCAGTTAGCGACTACCCCAATTGGACAACCTTCGCCTGTGGCTTCCCAGCAATACCAATTCGCAGCTTCACCGCAAGCAAACAGGTCTTCGTCGCCTCCGAACATCCCACAGCACATGTCATACCAGTCACCCTCTGGGGCTCAGTACCAGAGTTCATCTCCCACAACTGAGTTGGCACCAACTCCGTACTTGAGAATGTCCTCCAAAGCTCCTTCTGAAGTGCTTGATCCTAGGACAAGTCCTGCGCCTCATCAGTCATCGCCCAAGTCAAGTCCGATCCCATCCTCATCCCTGAGATCAAGTCCAATTCCTCAACTTAATCAGAGGCCTAGTTCCAGTTGTGGCCAAGTCCCTAGATCACATGGAAGCCCACAAGTGACTCCTACAAGTGCCGGCCAAGTTCTTCTCCGCCCTCCGAGTGAGTCCGACCACATGACGTCGTCACACATGTACACACAGCTCTGAAGTTTGTTTGGCACAGATGTACAGGTGCACATTTCAATTTTCGATTCCTGGTGCTTTTGCCCTTGAAGCATAGGCAAAACCTGCTATGATGGAATGCCTGGCGCCAGTCAGAATCACTGAATTTTTGCAAGTACAGTGTGACTTGTCAAGCTAGTCTCAGATTCTGCTATTAGCCAGCAACTTGGATGGATGGTCTTTTGCAAGATACGCTGCGCTTGGTTAACATGGGTTGGCCCCCATGATATTTTCCCATGCCAGCACTGATGCAGGAACCCTCTTTTGGTGACCTGTGAAGCTATTAGTAATTTGAGTATTTAAGGCAGCTAGCTCTTCCTGAGAAGGTCGAAGAGAGCTTAATGACACCGGTCTTAGATTTACTGCATCAGCAAATCAACAGTACTGGCAAGTACTTTGCATTAATGCAGTATGCATTTTTAATTACATAGACATATATGGCATTTAGCTTTAAGATGTCATAGGGAGACTGTTAAACTCAGACACTGAAGATAGACATTAAGAAATGTTTTGTTTTTTGGATGGACGTCAATCTTTGGGAAAGCTGTTATATTTACAGAACTGTTGTTGCATTTTCTCTGTGAATATGCCTGGTCAAGAAAGGTGAAATAGAAATGAGTATTGGAAGAAATGCTGATAAATTGGTTATAGGAGAGACCGGAATTTGAGAAGGTGCCTGTAAGTGGAGATTATTTTGATGTTACACTCCTCGAACGTCGTGTACCGGAATAAAGTTCACGCCGGGAGCATGGAGCATTCATCTGTGAGAACTGAAGTTTCACGACCAGAACCTGTGTTCCTTAGGGCAAGGAATCAAAGAACATACTCACTTTTAAAACACATTTCTACACTGTTGATAGTCTGCAATAATAGGAAAAAAAATATTGTTTTTATTTATTATTTATTATATAGTGCTCATAGAATACTCTTAAGACTACGGAAACTAATTATCACTTGAAGGATGAAATAGATTTCATATTCTAACTTTTAATATATTGCTGTCTTAGGAAGAACATTCTAGAGAAATATAGGAACTTCATAAACAAAGCAGTTTATAGAAAACGGAGTTAGCTTTGAAATTCTAATTGAAGCCTTCTGCAGCATAATTGAAGCAGTTTTGCAATATCCTGATATTGAAGCTGTCCCCTTGAGTTTGTCTCTAGCACAATTTGTATTGAAGACGAAGAAAGTCGATCCAGTAAAGTTACAAATGGTGTTTTCATCTGTGAATCTTTTATTTTTATCATACTCAATCTTGTATTCAATTTTTGTGTATCTGACACAAGTCTGTGATTATCAATACAACTACAGAAAATAAGGCTGATCATATACTATACTACACTGTTTAAAATTTGCATTAGAATAACGGTAAATTCCTGGCAACATTTATTCCAGGATTTTTACCGTTTTAAAAACTGATATATTGACGTATAGGAGTGATATTGCGGTCACCAACCCGTAAAATATAATAACAAAGTAAGGTAAAATTACGGTCGTCTGTATTTTACTGAAATATGGTTAAGAACAGTATGTTTTTACGGAGAATTTCCGATTCAAATTACGGTTTTTTCTAACAGTGTAACTTGAACCGTTTTTAATACAAAACACCATTTGTTTACCAAGTCAGCCAGTCACAGATAATTCAAGATCTATTATCGCCTGCTCCACTGTCTGATTTGAACGCCAGTGATCCTCAATCTAAAAAGATACCCGGATTAGATTTCACAAAGCTAACAGGGCCAATTATTTGGTCCGAGTGGTCATCAATCCTCTATACTTGTCTTAGCCAAGCCATTTTGGCCGTGTCTAATTCACGGCTACGCGTGAGTTTTTTTATATCTAGCATTTGAAAGTTTTCTGTTTGGTCATCATAGACCAACAAATACGTCAACAAAACAGAATCACAAGCAAACACAAAAAAAAAATAAATAAAATCTATTTACCGGGCAGTGCGACTCGGCCAGGTAACCAGGAAATCACAAGTGCTGCTTGACGCATTCTGAACAATGCGATTTTTCGTTTTTCAATTTTTTTTTTTTTTTTTTTTTTTTTTTTTTTGTGAACTACAGTATTTGGAGGACTCCATAGTACATGTGATACCTTATGGACTTGTTTCCTTGAAATATCTGGACGCTAAATGTAGTTCCTCTTCTATTTTTCTAAAACCAGTGGAGTTTTCCTCTCTGTTGTTTTAGCCTGAAATACTCTACGATACAGGATGTGAACAAGATGGTGGACGGTCGAGATGCGAAGGAAGAAGAAAAAGCTTGAAATCTTTCCATATGTAGCATCTGCTTTTTGGCTTGAAGAAATAGTTAATATCATAAACTTTCCGTACTGAACCTGTTTATTATAGATAGTGTTAAATACTAGTATATTCTTTGTACTATAGCTTTTCAATTAAGCTGCTGATTAATTGAATTACCGATACCGAGAGGGTTGTTTTGCTTTGCAAAGGGTAGAAGATGATGAAGAAGACACAGAAGGTATTTGTATGGCTGAAGGCTTTTATTTTGTAGGGGTCGTAAAACAGAACAGTTGGGAGAGTTTGTGAGTTTGTTGTTTTGCAGGGATGAGAAATAAAACTCGTCAAGAGATAAAATGATTTTATGCTGTTGATTTTAATTATTGTTGTATAACTTGTATTAGCATGTAAGGAAATGTTGATAGAGATAATGGTTTATATTCAAAAGTTTAACCATAAATGCTATGGGCCTTGCTATAACGGTAATTGTAAGTGTTAGATGTATAAATATTAGGCTTAATATTGTTTTGAGTTTTATTTTTAATATAGATTTGTTATGGTACACCAATTGGTTAATTCATTTGCTTTGATAATACTTATGATCTGCAATTGTTAATGCCCACCCTACTTCTCATTTGCTTGCTGTGAACAAATGTTGTTTTCACCAGATTCAATCCAATTTTAACTTTTTTCTCTTATCACCATCAGAACCAAATTTCCAGAAATTTGAGAATTAAAACGTTACATATATTGAATACATCAATTTTCACCAGATTCAATCCAATTTTCACTTTTTTCTCTTATCACCATCAGAACCAAATTCCAGAAATTTGAGAATTAAAACATTACAGATATTGAATACATCAATTTTCACCAGATTCAATCAAATTTTCACCTTTTTTTTCTCCTATCACCATCAGGATCAAATTTCCAGAAATTTGAGAATTAAAACGTTACATATATTGAATAGATCAATTTTCACTTTTTTTCTTATCACCATCAGGATCAAATTTCCAGAAATTTGAGAACGTTTAAAACGTTATATTGAATAGATCATATTGATTAAGCCTTTGGCCAGGCAGTTCTTAGTACCCAGCCTCTGAAAGACTATGAAACATGTACAGGTCCTCAACTTACAAACTTAATAGGTTTCAAGAAGCTGTTTGTAAATGGAATTTTGTTAAAATTTTTGCCTAGGGTAGGCCTAATCTGAATCCCATGTCTATAATTTCCATCTATAAAAGTCAACAAATAGTTTGGTTTCATGTGGAATGGATTTCATGTAATAACAAATGTTGTTTTGCTTACTGTATAAAATTATATAATATTGTTTTATTACAGTAAATCTTTAGGTCGAATTTTGTTATATTTTGGCCTAGAATAGGCCTAACCTTATTCCCAGGCCTATGTTTTCCAGCTGCAAAAGTCAACAAATAGGTTTCATGTGAAATAGATTTCATGTAATAACAAATGTTGTTTTGCTTACTGTATAAAATTGTATATTGTTTTATTATAGTATATCTTTATCTTTGTTATTTTCAGATTGATTTGTGTTTGTATCTGAATGTTTGTAAGTCGAAATGTAAGTTGGGGACCTGTAATCAGTGATAGCTATGTTTGTGAATGCCCATTTACCTATGTGCTACTTAACTCTCTTGTGTTTAGATTGGTGACGAAGGAAAATTAGCTTCGTCTTCCTTTCAAATTATTATTATTATTATTATTATTATTATTATTATTATTATTATTATTATTATTATTATTATTATTACTTGCTAAGCTAAAACCCTAGTTGGAAAGCAAGATGCTATAAGCCTAGTGGCTCCAACATGGAAAATAGCCCTGTGAGTAAAGGAAACAAGGAAAAATAAAATATCATAAGAACAGTAACAACATTAAACAGAAATAATAGTCATTATACGTGTTGATATACTACAAGCCTTCTATATTTTCCTTTTTTCAAAACAGTGCTAAACTGCATTATGTTAACAGAGAAAGAAATCATGGCGTAAAAATTCTCGATTTTTCTCGAGTCTGGTAAGATACCTTCTAGATTTTAGTCATCATGAGTCATGTCAATATTGTCAGTATCTTTCGCGGATGCTTGTGAAATGGACCTCGTTCCAAACCTTTATTGTAGCTGATTTTCTGTACACTATCTCATCATGTGAGTAATTTATGGACCTAGTATTACGGTATAGCTTAGTCAGATGAGAAGCCAGGATGTTGTTTACGTTAGACGTGGATACCAGTCATGTTGAAAAATCCTTATTGTATGTGACTAATTACCTCCGCCAGCTAAGTTGGAAGGAGGTTATGTTTTCGGCCCTGTTTTGTGTTTCTGAACAGCTTCCTGACCACAATTTTAATCGTAGAGTAATGAAACTTGCAATGATTAACTTTTATGCGATAAGCTGGAAATCATTAGATTTTGGAAGGTCAAGGTCAAGGTAAAGCAAAATGTCCAATTCGCGTAATCAGCCATAAGTTTGGATATCGTTGTCACATACTTTTAACTTTATTTATATTCGAATGTATGAAAATGCACGCCAATTAATACATGTCAAGGTCAGAAATACGCTGCCGCGGCCGAGGTCTTCGCTATGCTGATTGCCCCTCTAGTTTTACTTTGAAGTCAGATATCCTTTGGTCCCGTCACACACCATAAGGACCCACGAGATTTGTTCATCATCTTACATCGGAAAAAACATTTTTGTCCATCTCTTCTGGAAATGCGGTGATAATTGGGCAAGTTTTCACCCTCTAGTTTTATTTATCTTTTTATTTGTTTATCGTAAGTGCACCAATATCGCATTAAGTGTATACTCAGTCCTTCACCAATCCGCAGTTGGCCAACGTGATGATGAAAACTGACCAAACCCCAGACATGAATAAGGACATGTCTGAGGCCTTTGTCCTGCAGTGGACTAGAAACGGTCGCATTTGTTGTTGTTGTCACTTCGGGTAGCGGAAGCTTCTAGTGAAACTTCCATCTCGTCTTGTTCTGTGTCAACAGTTCCTTGGGAGATGCTACCGAAATTGATTATTAGGTCGTTGCCTTGTTCTTGCTGTAGACTGTTACAAAATATTGTCTTAACAGTTCTTGAAATATTGAGCGGACAGGTAGCATAATTTGCGTTTTCTTTTAGTTTAATCATTTTTTAGTGTATTTGGGAATTTTTTTAACTACAATAGGCCTACTCTCGATCTACCGAGTTTAGGATTCACTTCATTTGTAGTGATGAAATCTTAGAGTTCTTTCATGTTTCTCGTTTTATCCTTTATTTTCACCGTCAAATTCCCTTATTTTTATTTTCTCTGCTCATAAAATCTATTTGGCCTGTCTGATGACGTTTCGCTAAAAAAAAGCTGCAATTAAAACTGAATTGTCCATGAAATCTAGTGGTATTTATCATTGTAAACAACTAACCGAGAGTTTTTAGCACATAGGTAAATGATTTAGTAAATTATAAGTAACGTTTATTTGTTAAAACTGGCATCACAGTCTTTTGGGTCTGCAAAGCTATGTTAAATATGTGAATAGGAAAAAGTATGAATAATTTAAAAGTGCCAGAGTTTTTTTTTTTTTTTCATGCTATTTTACTAATTAGTAAACTGGATTCAAGTGTTAATGCCCTTAAAGTGCCCTGTTTTTTCTTTATATATTCATATTTGTTTGACTAATTAATAACCTGCTTTCAAGTGTTAATGACCTTAAAGATATAATTTAATACATTTCATGCATCCCAGATAACATTTAGCCTTCATAAAAATGTAATTATTTGATCATTATGAAAACATTTGTGGTATTTTTCCAATGGTTGTCTGCCAATGAAGCAATTGTTAAATGGCCTATATATAAACAGGGGAATTAAGTCTGTAAACTAATTTCATCTCTTAATTTCGTTAGACATGATTGCTATGTAAAAATCTAATTTTTTTATTATTTTTTTTTTATATTTGCTTTTTTTATTTTTCACATTTTTTAAATGGTGGTTTGTTAAGCTAACTCGCTCTATTCTACAGCTTTAGAATTTCAAGTTAAGATGTAGCTTTTTAAGATTTCAGATGGTGATTTTATGTAGCCTAAACCAAGCTGCATAATTTATTTAGAATAATAATGAAGGTTAAAAGGGCATAATTTAAGGTCGATAAAATGGTGCTCATTTGATTTTTAAAACTTTGAATTTGAAGAATTTGAATTAGAAGACTTTGAATTTAAAGACTTTAAATTTTAAGACTGAATTTGAAAACTGAATTAGAAGACTTTGATTTTGAAAAAATTTGAATTTGAAATTTTGTATTTGGAGACTTTGATTTTGAAAAATTTGAATTTGAAAACTTTGAATTTGAAGACTTGCCACCATAAGAAAAAAATCCTGGAGAGATTTTGTGGTATCTGTTCCACCTATTGCTATAGGATATTAGTGTTTACTTAATTTGATTACATTTATGAAATTGCTGATGTTGGATTAAATCTGTCCCACCAACACTAGCAAGTGGGAAGAACTTGAAATTAACACGAAAGTCAGTAACTGTTAATACATAAGTTAATTTGTGGATCATGTCCTCCTGAGTGGTTTGGTAGTTAGAATAGGCCATTGGTACTTATATCACTGTTAAGGCCAAACTTCATAAGTCTTTTGGATAATTTGTATTTTTCTTTGCTATAATAACATTTCTTGTGGATATTAGCCCTACCTGAAGAATATTCATTATAAAGGAACAAATTTCTGTTCAATACGACTGTTTCTACACCAACTGTAATTCAGTTCTCTCTAAAAACCTTCATTTCGGAAAGATCATAGATTGTTATAAAAACCTTTTTTTTTTTTGGATATTAGCCCTACCTGAAGGATATTCATTATAAAGGAACAAATTTCTGTTCAATACGACTGTTTCTACACCAACTGTAATTCAGTTTTCTCTTAAAACCTTCATTTCGGAAATATCATAGATTGTTAGTGTATTTTTACTTGCTATTAAAACCTTTGTTGTGGATATTCGCCATACCTGAAGTATATTCATTATAAAGGAACAAATATCTGTTCAATATGATTATTTTTACAATTGTAATTCAGTTCTCTATTAAAACCTTCATTTCGGAAAGATCATAGATTGTTATAAAATCTTTCTTGTGGATATTACCCCTACCTGAAGGATATTCATTATAAAAGAACAAATTTCTGTTCAATACGACTGTTTCTACACCAACTGTAATTCAGTTCTCTCTTAAAACCTTCATCTCGTTAAGATCATAGATTGTTATAAAAACCTTTCTTGTGGATATTAGCCCTACCTGAAGGATATTCATTATAAAGGAACAAATTTCTGTTCAATACGACTGTTTCTACACCAACTGTAATTCAGTTCTCTCTAAAAACCTTCATTTCGGAAAGATCATAGATTGTTATAAAAACCTTTTTTTTTTTTTTTTTTTTTTTTTTTTTTTTTTTGTGGATATTAGCCC
The DNA here is from genome assembly GCF_036898095.1 of Palaemon carinicauda. Classification (NCBI taxonomy): domain Eukaryota; kingdom Metazoa; phylum Arthropoda; class Malacostraca; order Decapoda; family Palaemonidae; genus Palaemon; species Palaemon carinicauda. The sequence goes on from NC_090737.1 coordinate 134,116,710, forward strand.
TATCTGAAGGATATTCATTATAAAGGAACAAATATCTGTTCGATTTGATTATTTCTACAACTGTTATTCAGTTCTCTCTAAAATCCTTCATCTCGGAAAGATCATAGATTGTTAGTTTGGTCAGAATATTCCATTATCTTGACTAGAGTCTGGCTCAAGTCAGCCATATGCGTTTATGTAGTTATTTATATTAATATTAAAGGAAAAATTTTGATTGAGGGATAAACTGACCAGATTAAACTATGACCACCACCATGTGCATTGTATTTTGCAGTAAAAAGTTCTAATTCATATTTGCAGTAAAAAGTTCTCATTCATATTTGCAGTAAAAAGTTCTCATTCATATTTGCAGTAAAATGTTCTCATTCATATTTGCAGGAAAAAGTTCTCATTCATATTTTCATTAAAAAGTTCTGATTCATATTTGCAGAAAAAAGTTCTGATTCATATTTGCAGTAAAATGTTCTGATTCATATTTGCAGTAAAAAAGTTCTCATTCATATTTGCAGTGAAAAAGTTCTCATTCATATTTGCAGTAAAAATTTCTCATTCATATTTGCAGTAAAATGTTCTGATTCATATTTGCATTAAAAAGTTCTCATTCATATTTGTAGTAAAAAGTTCTCATTCATATTTGCAGGAAAAAGTTCTCATTCACATTTGCAGTAAAAAAAAAAAAAGTTCTGATTCATATTATAACGATGATGTTAATTAATGATAAATTGACTTGTTTTGTAGTTTTAAAAGTTGTAGACAACATTTGTACTTCTAACACAACTGCATAAAGTTGAAGTTTGCATGTCCATAGAAGCGGGTCAACCTGAGAAATACAGACGTTATAAGCTTTTTAGAATAAAGACAAAAAAAAAATGTTGGTATTTATTCTCCTCATTTCAAATAAAATTGTATTCTGGAAAGTAAATTGAAAGGATGTGAGAGTTCAGTTTTAATGTTATAGGTTTTTTCTCTCAATCATATGATTTGGTTATTCTTATCTCCGCCAACGAAGTTGGAAGGTGGTTATGTTTTACCTTCTGTTTGTGTGTTTGTTTGTGAACAGCTTCCTGGCCACAATTTTAATCGTAGAGTAATGAAACTTGTAGGGATTAACTTATGTGAAATTATTAAATTTTTGAGGTTAAGGTCACTGTCAAGCAAAATGTCCAATTCACGTAATCAGCCATGCTTTTGGACATAGTTGTCACAGAGGCTTCGAACTTGGTTCATTCTTGAGTGTATGATTATCCACGCCAATTAATACATGTGAAGATCAAAGGTCAAGGTCAAAGTCGAAAAACAAGCTGCCCTGGCGGTATGTGCTCTACTGAGTTCCCTCTCTAGTTCTTTTAATTCACCGTATTTTTTTTCTTATATATATATATATATATATATATATATATATATATATATATATATATATATATATATATATATATATATATATATAAGAAGGGATCACTCTTTATAGATCAAGCTTAGTGGCTTTAACAATTGGTGGCCTGAAAGACGAAGTTTTTTAACTGAAACTTGATAAAAAGATTCTATAAACTGCTTAAGTGAAGTTTTATCAAAATGTAGAGCATCAAATTAAACCTTAAAATTAATAGCAAAAGCTGTGACTTTGTAAGATGTGGGATGAATTATTTACTGAGAGTAACATCTTTGAATAAACTAATGTAATTGTTTATTGGTAAAAACCTCTCGATTCCTTAAGTAAATGTACTGTTTATAATAATGTAGTTTACCGGAAATTTAAATACACATTTATGTAGGGAACTTCGGTCTATAATAATCTATGTATTTTACATATGGCTATTCACAATCGGCAAAGGGTTTTACTAATACTGTATAAACTAACTGTAGAATTAAATGCCCTATGCAAGACTTCCCTTTCTTTTTTTAAGCCATTGCCATGTCCTTAATTTTTGCTTGAAATACGACTTACTATAGAAAATTAATTAATTTCTCAAATATAAACTATCTATACTTGAAAGCTTGATACCTATAATCATATTTTTATTCAGTACTATCACGTAAATCTTTTTTTTTTCTTTTGTAATTTTTCAGTTCCTCGTACTTTAGTAACTCGCCGATAGATGGCGGGGTAAATGTCTGATGACGTAATTTGAAACTGAACTACCTGGCTGGAGAGTCCTTGGCTGTCAGCCAATCAGAGGTTTTGTTTTAACTTTTGGTCGCGAAAATTATTTGCACGTTTGTGATTGGCTAATAGCTGTTAAAATATGGACCCAGAACTCATGTCAGGGGTCCTCTTGATTGTCTGCAGTTTCTTTTCAACCGTTGTGCCGTCAGTGTCTGAACAATATCATCCTCGTCTTTAAGGTAAATCATTGTGGTGTAAAAATTTTACTTTATTCGAAGTGTGGAACTTTTATAAGAAACTTTTATATATTATGAAAGCCTTTTTTACTATTTTTTTTTTTTTTTTGGCAATTTACGTGTTGATAAGGTGTATATTTGAATTGCCAAGGTCTTAGGCTTTATTTGAAGCAAGGCCATTATTCTAATACTTTGATGCAGATGTCTGACCCCAGGTAACACTCGAGACAATTCAAATATAGTTCGCTTTGTTTGCCCGTAAGTGGAAATTAGTGTATCAAACCCGTGTTCATGCGTAACTTTAAAGTGTTTAGTTTTTTATGGTTAATTTCTACTAGAATATTCCTAGCAATTTTCGTAAGTCAGGGTGGCATAAAGTTTAAAATAGAAAATTAAAACTTTTAAACTTAATCGAATGATTAAGTTAGATCTTGGGCAGTTGTCTTCATGTTAAAAATAGAACCTATGGTTGTTCATGACTTTTGATATTTTAGCGCATTTGAAGTTTAGTTTAAGTGGTGTTGAGGACAGCGGTTGTTCCAGATTTTTTTTTTTTTTTTTTTTTTTTCCCCAGCACGAAGTTACGCTGTAAGAGTGGTGGATAGAACGAATTCCTTCGATAACTGTGATTCTCAATGTTATTTTTCGGTTTAAATTTTTCCTAATCTTTAGATTTTACTAGAAATTTTTTTGAGTTTAAATGTTCATCTTTGCCATGAAAGAGTAAATGAACGTTTTATCCTGTTAGGAGGGTCGTTTAAATTTCTGCGAAGGTCTACTTTATCGCTTATGCACGTCAGTCTTCCACATATTGCCATCACAATGGAATTTATATAAATTTAAAGACTTTGATCATACCGACTTCACGTACTCTTAACCTTAAGTGAACCTAATTTTCTGGTCGTTGATACTTAATGGAGTTGTAAAAACAAAAATTCAATGTTTAAGAATAATTTGGATATTGAACTTTTAGTTAAACACCCGGTGAGTGTCAAGTGGTATTACTTTATTTTATTAGCGTAATTTAAATATGGTTAAGAAAAAACCCTAGGTTTTATATTACACAAGTTTATTCACATATAACTGAACCATACTAATCTGAAACTGATATTGGTCGAAACTTTTAGTTCATGTAAAGCCCTAGTTCCTGAAACAGCTGCCCTTTTAAATTAACGAAACGCTTATTGCTCTTGATACTTAGGTTACTAAACTTTTAGCTTAATGGTCTACTTGGAAACTTTACCCCAGATACTAGAATTGGTGCTAAATACGGATTCCGAAATATACTGAAAATAGTCTCATTCCTGACTGCACTACAGGTTTCTGTAGGAGACGGGTTCGGATGGCTTTTTTACTAACAACCCAGTGATTACGTATTCAAATAAGCCAGGTTTCGTTCTATGAAAAGGGGATACAGTATACTAGTCTTGGTGTAAGTTTTCCTTTATTTATACATTTTTTAGAATTCTGGATTACAGGAATGAAGGTTTTTACTTGTTTACGCGAAGATATTTGAAAATTTTATTTCCATTGTAAAGAAAAAAGGTATGCTTACCCTGTAAGTGGTTATTTATATATCAACGATATTTATATTAAATTAGCATTAACCATTTGTTAAAAAAATGGTACTGTGCGTTTGGGTGGCCACCAAGGCTGAACTTACTTTAAAATTAATGTTATGGAGAAAGGAATTTCAGGTTATTAGAGATTCAACTCTAATTACCTAGGGTTGTTTGTTTTAGAATTGATATCGTGAATAGCGGTGTACATTGTGTTGGGTAAGTACAGTATTCCAAAGGCTTTGTTTTGCTTCCGTGGAAAAGTCATACCATTGACCAGTCTTCACCTATGCACAAGGATTGTCTAGTTTTCGTTGGTTTTAATTTCTTTTAAAAGTTTTGAAAAAAAAAAATTATTGTAGAGTTCGTTTTAGTTAAATGCAGAATAGGTACCTATTCTAAATTGTCATTGGTTAAGATTTTCACTTGTTTAAAATTTTAACCAAACTTCAAGGGGCATGTCTTTAATCTTTAATAATGGTTGGTAAACAAAGCTTGTTTGATTTATAGTATTTAATAAGGGATTTTGATATTTTTTATTGAAGCAAGATACTATTTTGTTAAACCAGACAAGGTAATGAACACAAATATGTGAAAATTCGCACTAGAAATATACCTTTGTTATTCATTCTCCTTAACGAGCATGTGTTCAATGTGACGATGGTAGGATTCCTTTAATATTCAAAAGCAACTGTAATGTTAGGGACACTTTTAGAGACGTTAAGTGTACGGAAATGTCAGATATATTCTTGTAAGCGAGACTTTATTAGGCTGCTGGTACAAACTTTTTAAGTTTTATTCTCGCACGACTAGTAAAGTTTGTTTTAAACCACGTGATCCTTCGTGTAGATATACGAAAAAATGCCTTTGTTACTAAGTTTGCATTAAAAAAGTAGCGAAACATTTAATGAACGTTGCCAGGCATTTACCGTCTTAAAATCCGATTGTCGTAAAGGGGTGATATTAGTCACCAACCGGGTAAAGATAAAAAGGTCATAATTACGGTCGCCTGTATTTTACTGAAATACGGCTGATAACAGTATTTTTACTAGGCATTTTATTCATTTTTTTATAAGTGGAATGTGTGTAGATTTAAGAAAATTGTTTTACTTAGGAAGTCTGAAATAATTTGTACTGATCAATCTGTATGCAGATTTGAGTTAAGCTTGAAATAGCGTGTTTGACAATGTAGCTATAACTGAAATAAGATTCGCCATATGTGGTCTACTTTTACTTTTACGGGTTTATTTCTCGCCTCCATCAGACACTTAAGTCTGTTCAGGCGGGCCTTGGTGTGTGAAAATTTTTCCAGTTAATATTTTGCACTCTTTTCAGTTATACGCTAGCATTTGTATTCAGGTTTTAATAGTTTTCAGATCACTATTATAACCCTTTCCAAAGATAAGTTTTCAGTTTTTCTTGAAAGCTGCCGCATTTTTGCTATTCTTGACATAGTGGAAGGTCGTTAAAAGTCTCGGTGCAGCATAACAAAACTTTCTTCCTCCTATTGCATGATTTACACTAATTTCAGAAAGTCTGTTTACTGTAGGTTTCTTGAAGGTATGTTTTGTGGTTTTAAATCCTATCACTTTAGCCATGTTTATCTTAATTCCCGCCTTTTTTCACATGTGGGCGTAGTCAGTTTTCCCCAGTTGCGTATAGGTCCTAAACCCCAGTGCCAGATCATGTGGCCTAAATTTATAAATCCAATCACAATTTAAAATTTGCATAAAAACGGTAAAGTCTGATAACATTTATTCCAGGATTTTATAAAAACTGTTATATTGACGTGATATTACGGTCACCAACCCGTAAATGATAAAGTAGGTTAAAATTACAGACGCCGGTATTTTACTGGAATATATCTGAGAACAATATATTTTTACGGAGAATTTCAGATTAAAATTACGGTTTTTTTCTAACACTGTATGACAGTTGGAGATCATTTTACTTAAAACTTGTTTATTTCATACCAGAGAAAGTGTGCTACATAGTATGTCGCTAAATAGCTCACGTAAATGTTTAATGTAAATCTATTTTGGACAATTAGTTACTGTAATAACTTTGCGTCGATCATTTTTTAAGATTATCTAATTTTATCTGAGGAATTAGACTTGTTCTCGGTTGAAATCTGGAAAGTACGTGGAAAACTCATAGAATATTTGATTGGTAGTTCTACTTGAAGTATATAGTGTAATTTAAAGCATATTCAAGCTATTTTTTTGTGCGCTGCCAAATATTTAGTCAAATCCGTGTTCTAAAGTGAAAAGTTGTAGGCGAAAGTACTGAAGCAGCACTAGCTACGCGCGAATGTGGGACCAAATATAATTTACTGTAATAAGTGCTTAGCTTTTGTTCAGGGCCTACTTAAGTTACATTTTACACTGTAATAAGTGTTTAGCGTTTGTTCAGGGCCAACTTGTTACATTTTACACTGTAAAAAGTGTTTAGCGTTTGTTCAGGGCCAACTTGTTACATTTTACACTGTAAAAAGTGTTTAGCGTTTGTTCAGGGCCAACTTAAGTTACATTTTACACTGTAAAAAGTGTTTAGCGTTTGGTCAGGGCCAACTTGTTACATTTTACACTGTAAAGTGTTTAGCGTTTGTTCAGGGCCAACTTAAGTTACATTTTACACTGTAAAAAGGGGTTAGCGTTTGTTCATGGCCAACTTAAGTTACATTTTACACTGTAAAAAGGGGTTAGCGTTTGTTCAGGGCCAACTTTTACATTTTACGCTGTAAAATGGGGTTAGCGTTTGTTCAGGGCCAACTTAAGTTACATTTTACACTGTAAAAAGGGGTTAGCGTTTGTTCAGGGCCAACTTAAGTTACATTTTACACTGGAAAAAGGGGTTAGCGTTTGTTCAGGGCCAACTTAAGTTACATTTTACACTGGAAAAAGGGGTCAGCGTTTGTTCAGGGCCAACTTAAGTTACATTTTACACTGTAAAAAGGGGTCAGCGTTTGTTCAGGGCCAACTTAAGTTACATTTTACACTGTAAAAAGTGTTTAGCGTTTGTTCAGGGCCAACTTGGTTACATTTTACACTATAAAAATGGCTTAGCATTTGTTCGGGGCCAACTTAAGTTACGTTTTACTGTAAAAAGTGCTTAGCGTTTGTTCAGGGCCAACTTAAGTTACGTTTTACTGTAAAAAGTGCTTAGCTTTTGTTCAGGGCCAACTTAAGTTACATTTTACACTGTAAAAAGTGTTTAGCGTTTGTTCAGGGCCAACTTAAGTTACATTTTACACTGTAAAAAGGGGTTAGCGTTTGTTAGGGCCAACTTGGTTACATTTTACACTATAAAAATGGCTTAGCATTTGTTCGGGGCCAACTTAAGTTAAGTTTTACTGTAAAAAGTGCTTAGCGTTTGTTCAGTGCCAACTTAAGTTACGTTTTACTGTAAAAAGTGCATAGCATTTGTTCAGGGCCAACTTGGTTACATTTTACGCTGTAAAAAGTGCATAGCATTTGTTCAGGGCCAACTTAAGTTACATTTACACTGTAAAGTGTTTAGCGTTTGTTCAGGGCTAACTTGTTACATTTTACACTGTACAAAGGGGTTAGCGTTTGTTCAGGGCCAACTTAGTTACATTTTACACTGTAAAAAATGCTTAGCGTTTGTTCAGGGATAACTTAAGTTACATTTTACACTGTAAAGTGCATAGCATTTGTTCAGGGCCAATTTAAGGTACGTTTTACTGTGAAAAGTGCTTTGCATTTGTTCAGGGCCAACTTGGTTACGCTTTACTGTAAAAAGTGCTTATCGTCTGTTCAGGGCCAACTTAGTTACATTTTACACTGTAAAAAGTGCTTAGCATTTGTTCAGGGCCAACTTGGTTACATTTTACGCTGTAAAAAGTGCTTAGCATTTGTTCAGGGCCAACTTAGTTAAATTTTACTGTAAAAAGTGCTTATCATCTGTTCATGGCCAACTTAGTTACATTTTACACAGTAAAAAGTGCTTAGCGTTTGTTCAGGGCCAACTTGAGTTACATTTTACACTATAAAAAGGGCTTAGCATTTGTTCAGGGCCAACTTGTTACATTTTACACTGTAAAGTGCATAGCATTTGTTCAGGGCCAACTTAAGGTAAGTTTTACTGTAAAAAGTGCTTTGCGTTTATTCAGGGCCAACTTAGTTACGTTTTACACTGTAAAAAGGGCTTAGCGTTTGTTCAGGGCCAACTTGGTTACATTTTACACTATAAAAATGGCTTAGCATTTGTTCAGGGCCAACTTAAGTTACGTTTTACTGTAAAAAGTGCTTAGCGTTTGTTCAGGGACAACTTAGTTACGTTTTACACTGTAAAAAGACCTTAGCGTTTGTTCAGGGCCAACTTAGTTAAATTTTACTGTAAACAGTGCTTATTGTCTGTTCAGGGCCAACTTAGTTACATTTTAGGCTGTAAAAAGTGCTTAGCATTTGTTCAGGGCCAACTTGGTTACATTTTACGCTGTAAAAAGTGCTTAGCATTTGTTCAGGGCCAACTTAGTTGCATTTTACGCAGTAAAAAGTGCTTAGCATTTGTTCAGGGCCAACTTGGTTTCATTTCACGCTGTAAAAAGTGCTTAGCATTTGTTCAGGGCCAACTTAGTTACATTTTACGCTGTAAAATGTGCTTGGCATTTGTTCAGGACAAACTTAGTTACATTTTAGGCTGTAAAAAGTGCTTGGCATTTGTTCAGGGCCAACTTAGTTACATTTTACACTGTAAAAAGTGCTTAGCATTTGTTCAGGGCCAACTTAGTTACATTTTACGCTGTAAAAAGTGCATATCATTTGTTCAGGGTTACATTTTAGGCTGTAAAAAGTGCTTAGCATTTTTTCAGGGCCAACTTAGTTACATTTTACGCTGTAAAAAGTGCATAGCATTTTTTCAGGGCAAACTTAGATACATTTTACGCTGTAAAATGTGCTTAGCATTTGTTCAGGGCAAACTTAGTTACATTTTAGGCTGTAAAAAGTGCTTAGCATTTGTTCAGGGCCAATTTAGTTACATTTTAGGCTGTAAAAAGTGCTTAGCATTTGTTCAGGGCCAACTTAGTTACATTTTAGGCTGTAAAAAGTGCTTAGCTTTAGTTCAGGGCCAACTTAGTTACATTTTAGGCTGTAAAAAGTGCTTAGCTTTAGTTCAGGGCCAACTTAGTTACATTTTAGGCTGTAAAAAGTGCTTAGCTTTAGTTCAGGGCCAACTTAGTTACATTTTACTGTTAAAAGTGCTTAGCATTTGTTCAGGGCTAACTTAGTTACATTTTACACTGTAAAAAGTGCTTAGCTTTTGTTTAGGGCCAACTTAGTAACATTTTACGCTGTAAAAAGTGCTCAACATTTGTTTAGGGCCAATTTAGTTACATAGTACAGCAATTAGATGTGTAAATTACAGTATAAGCAATTTGAGCTAACTTATGCCAGGTATATCAACCTTAATATGCACAAGCATACCTACCTATCCACCAATCCCTAGATGGCAAACTCTTATCTTCCCCAAGGGCAAATCGCTGAATAGAAATGGAGAGAATTGTTGTTCGGGATATCACTGCTAAAGTTCTTGACTATTCCAAAATATAACTGTTATGGACAAATAATCATATTGATTTAACAAATATAAGTTACTGTCTTCTTTCTATAAAGATTAGTTTAGGGAGGTTGGAGACTAAATGCTTGGTAGTAACCGAAAATAGTTATGAAATCTTAAATTGTGATAATCCCAGGCGTGCCAGTTTGATATTGATTAAACCTGGGATATGCATTGGAAAGCTGATAGTATAAAGCTTTTGTCCACTCCAATAATTCAATTTCGTTTTTCCTGGCCTCTGAAATGTTTACAGAATTTGGTACATTGCTGGTTTGATTGCTCCTGGCTTTATAGTTTAAGTATTAAAAAGGTACTTATTAAGAAAAGATATATGGGGGAGATGATTATCATACTGTTTAGTATTTAGAAAATACCATACAGAAAAATTGTAATCGTTATGCTCATTTCCTCCAATCAGAGAGCTAGTTCTTTGCTTGGAGGAAATGTTGGGTGAAAGCTGGTGTAGATTTTTTTTGAGAAATCTAGTCGGACTGGTGCACGTGCACCGACATTCGTAGCCGAAGGATATAGACTTGAGGAAATTGCTCTGAAATCATACCATGTACACGATTAAGAATCTGCCTTGAAAAATTAAACATCCGGAAATAAATGTTGCCGGGCATTGTTTTAAATACTGATATATTAACGTAAAGGAGTGGTACTTGCGGTCACCAACTCGTGAGATATAAAAGCATCATAAAAATTACGGTCGCCTGAAAACTATTTTTACGGAGAATGTCAGATTAAAATTACGGGTTTTTATAAGTGTAGGGTTTGACAAAGACGTTAATTAGGTTAATGTTCTCCCCCTTTTTTATACTTTGCTGCTATGAATTTAAATTGTAAAATATTCTGCAATAGTGGGATGGATGTGAAAAATTGTGTACTAAAAGGTCTGTTACATATATAGACCTTGGTGTACTATTTGTACCTTCGCCAACTTCGTTGCGGCGAAGGTTGTTTTGATAGTGTTCCTCTTTAAGTTCATTCATAAATTACTATGAATGAATCTTGATGCCAGATGTTGCCATCAATTGAAACCTGTCTTTTAGATGAAGTTGGGTTCACTGAGTTTACAGGTAGTTTGCAAGTTTGTGATTTGCATAACTCAAAAACTATTTGACAGAATCTCGTGTAATTTGGTTGGATAGTTAAGATCAAATGACAATTTGATTAGATTTTAGGGGTGATTTGAGTCAAAAGTAAATGGTACGGTCACGAAAAGTTTAATTTTTTCTAAGTAGTGGTCAAATTTAATCTGGTTTGCATGAAACTATTGCCAAAATGTACATAATTCAATTACCGATCATGTGATGTACAACACATAGACGAAAGTATGCACTGTACTGAGTGCTACATCTAGTATTAACATATTTCTCCATATTTGTTGCTGATTTTCCCTTAAGTTTTTAATTACCATCGTTTTTCTCTTTAATGCATTTTTCATCACTAATAGCCGTGGAACTAGTGTTATTTTATTAGAGGAATACAATAAGTATAAAGTAACGTCCTGCCTTAATTTTTTTTTCTTACCGTAAAGGTTTTATATTCCTAAGTCATAATTTTTTTAACCAGATCTAATTAATGCACGTATGAGAGCCCGTGCTGGCTTAAATCTAGGTGATCTAAAAATGTCAAGGAATAAATCATTTGAAGGCCTTGATGAGCTAATGATATTCTACGCAAGGTTCGATAGTGACGATTTAAGTGAACAATACGCGATGTGGAATGTAAAATGCTCTTGAACGAACAAAGTAAGAGTTCTCGTAGAGAGTAGAGTTCCCCTGCTGTACAGGACCGGAAAAGCAACCCTTAAAGTAAAGTAACATTGGAAATCCAATGGGAATTAACTTCTCGTATTCAGTTAATATTCTAATCTTCAGTTGGATACGGCTTTGGTCTAGAAGTTGGATACATTTAAGATAAATACAATAGTCTGTGTGGAATCGTAACTACCAAGTGAATTAAGTTTATTGGTCTTTTGAGTTTTGGAACCTTTTAAAGGTACTTCCCCTGGTTCTGAAGTTCATTCGCCCGCAATAAGTTGCCTAGTCATCACACAAACTAGATGGAATTGAAGAAAGACTTTGGTATCTTTAGTTTAAGTTTTTGTCACAGTATTGACTTGTTACCTTCGCCAGAAGTTATGATAAACATGTATTCGTTTGTGATTCGCGTAACTCAAACTATTTGACACTTAAAATTAGTGGGATGATTGGCCATGATCCTAGGACAATTTGATTAGATTTTGATTGGGTTAAAGGTCAAGGTAACGAAAAAGTTGAAAATGCCCTTTTGCTATATCGTGGTCATTTTTTGTAAGTTTCCACGAAACCAGTGCCCCAAATTTCATAATTAAATTGCATAACTTTATATAAAACATGCAAAAGTTAAAGGTCACGTAAAGTAAAGGTAAAGGTCACGAAAAGGTAAAAAACTTTATTTTTCTATTTCATGGAAAGTTTTTGTCAGATTTACTTAAAACTAGTGCAGTGTGCATATCCAATTGCCTATCTTGATATAAAACATGACCAAGGTCACGAATAGGTAAAAAAAATATTCCATTGTCAAATCTTATATTTTCGTGAAACTAGTCAAAATGAGTATAATCAAATTGCCTATCATGTGATATGCAACATGACCAAGGTCACTAACACGTAAAAAATTCCATGGTGAAATTTTATTCTAGTGAAACTGTCAAAATGAGCACAATCCAATTGCCTATTTTGTGATATGCTACTTGATCGTCACACACTTCAAAAACTAAAGGTCATCTCTTATTTTATTTTTTTATGAGTATCTCTCGCCCTCCATCAAACACTAAGTCTGTTCAGGCGGGCCTTGGTGGGTGAAAATAATTTCTTTCCAGTTAATATTTTGCTCTGTATCTTATCAGTTATTTCGCTAGCATTTGTATTCAGGCTTAATAGTTTTCAGGTCACTATTATAACACTTTAAGATGAGTCTTCATGTTTTTCTTGAAAGCTGCCACATTTTTGCTATTCTTGACATCAAGTGGAAGGTCATTGAAGAGTCTCAGTGCAGCATAACTAAACGTTCTTCCTCCTATTGCATGATTCTCACTAATTTCGAATAGTCTATTTTCGTGAAACTATTGCCAAAATTAGCACAATCCAATTGCCTTTTTTGTGATATGCTACATGATCAAGGTCACAAATACGTAAAAAAATATTCCATGGTCCAATTTTATATTTTAGTGAAACTAGTGCCAAAATGAGTATAATCAAATTGCCCATCTTGTGATGCAAAACATATAAGCGAATGTATGCACTCTACAGTGTGTGTTCTTTTTTTTTTTTTTTTCGATACTACAGCATGGTCTATGGTGATGGTTGTATTACTGATAGGTTGGAACGCTTCATCTTGAGAGATGTATTGGTTATATTTGTATAGTAATGGGTTAGGGTCCTATATTAAGACTATTTAAGGTAAGACCAGTTAGGAAAAGTTTTCGTTCTGACTGAACTTCCAAATTTATGTATTTTAGGAAGTCTTTTCAATGTAAGAGAAGTTCTAGTGATATTTACCAAAACAAAAATGCAATTTACGGTCAAGGTCAGTTGGGAAAAAGTTTGAGCTTCCAAAATTTGTATTTGAGTCCTTCAATAAAACTTGGACAAGTTCTAGTGATATTGGCTAAAATAGAACACTCGTGAATAATGTCTGATCTTAAGGGACTTCTTTCTCACATAAACTAACTTTTGAAAGATTTGAATAACATGGTACCTCTAGTTTGGTAAAAAAAAAAAAAAAAAAAAAAAAAAAAAAAAAAAAAAAATAGAACCTACCAGATTACATACTGAACGCTAAGTTTTAAATATTGTAAGGTATTTAGGATATATAACATGCAGGGTTTACTTATCTATTTCCATTAGTTTTACTGAATAAGTTATCCAAAATACCTGATTTATCGACTAAGTCAATGTTCTGTTGAAAATTTCCTACAAATATTTATGAAGGTGTTCTGAATGTTAATCTCATGGCTTGTTTCATTAGGTTAACTTGGCGAAGTCTTCAACCAAAGATTTATCTATAGCACTTGTGTCCACAATAAAAAGTTGTTAAAAATAAGCAAGGCCTATATAAGTCTTATGCTAAGGGTAATATTTATTTGATTAAGATTTTCCATTTTATTTACACCTAAATTATATTGCAGGTGCTGGCAAGAAATACTAGGCCGTGTTGGCTGGAAAGATGGCGGGCGAACGACTTGTTGCATATTGAGTGACTTCAGAAATATATATGCAAAGTGGTGACTTCTGACAGTTTGAAATATACAGCCAATGGATACAGCCCGGGGGAAATTTCTATCTGAAACCGTACAATTTTTCATGACAAACAGCGTAAGTTTACTTAGTGTTCCCCTTTATAGATCTCAGGGATACTGTTAAATTCACTTTATTAATTTGCTAGGTCTAGTTATGTAAATTAAGTAACTTTACGCTTAAAGTTGTTCTGGAAGTATTTTTCACCTTTCTTAGGTTGCAATTTCTAGCCAAATTCTTAAGAGGCCTCTTAAGAGCAAGAGCCGGTGCTGGCTAAGCTCATATAATCTAAAAACCTAGTCCAAAGTAAATGCGTACTTTAAATCAAATTCAATTTAATTTTTTTTTTAGCAGTCAATTCGCAATTGGATAATGCTTGGTTAAGTCTAAAGTAGTTTTATAAAGTACAGAAGGCTTTTTGGTTAAGTCTAGATAAGGCTTTTTGGTTGAGTTTAAAGTAGTTTTATCAAAGTATAGATAAGGCTTTTTGGTTGTCTAAAGTAGTTTTATCAAAGTACAGATAAGGCTTTTTGGTTTTGTCTAAAATAGTTCTACATAAATATTGAGTATAGAACTACCCACCCAAACATGAATTAATCTTAGATTATTGTTTCAGGTCTTGATTTGAACTTCGTGAAGAAAAGTGATCCTTATCAAGTTTATTCAACCGCCAAAGGTTCTTCCGGCATCACAAAGAGAGAACATTCAGAGAAGAAGAACTTTAGAGCAACAATTTTGGAAGTCTGTTTTGAATTAACAAGTACACGTTTCATTACAGCATTGACTCAAGTTTTTCCTTTTCCTAATGCTTTATTTGTGGTGTATGGTGATGGGTTATGTAGTGAAAGGTTGTGACCCTTATCTTGTATGGTGATGTAAATCTCAACTTAATGTATATGGTAATGGAATAGTTATCCCGATGTATGGTAATGGGTTAGTTCAAAACTAGAAGTTTCATGATCTGTTACCACCAGTCATGTGGAAGTACTAATAATGTTATGCAGTCTTTGAAAGTAAGCATATAAAAAAGTGGCTATATATGAATATTTATCTAGTACGAAAAATTTTAAATTTTTTTATTTTAAAGTATTGATACAAAGAATTTTTGGAATTCATTAGACAAAGATGGTTTATTGCAAGCACGGGTTGTAACGAGCTGAACTCAGTTCTTTCATCCTGCCTTTTGAGTCACAACCTTCTCTCGGCTCGTTACAGATATTTACAGAACCTGTAGAGAATCGGGTATTTTGACAAAGCTTTAGCTAACTACTGGAAAGTGCAGAGAAGCTGCAGTATGTACATTTTGTATTGGCATATTTTACATTACAAAATTAAATTTGAAAAATATAAGGTAAAGTTTATTGTAAAAGCCTTTCTGAAATTACATAGATGGCTGTAGTTTTCACTGGTTAGAAGCTGGCCCCTAATTGTAAACATACCAGGGTAATAAAGTCAACCACATTTGGTGTACTGTAGGTCATGGTAATAAGGTTTATTGAAAAATCCATTTAGCAACTAAATAAATGGCTGTATTTTTCACTGGTTAAAAGCTAGCCCCTAATAACTGTAAACTCAGCAGGGCAATAATTAGTGCACCATAGTTGTACTGTAAGTATTACTGAAGTCTTTAGTCTAGCTATACTACAGAAAGTTATCAACTTAAAGTTCCAAGAAGCTGTAAGTCGAATTTTAAATACTGCCCTAAGGTAGACTTAACCTAACTCAATGCATAAGATTTTTAGTTGCTAAGTTCAACAAAGTTTTATATTGGAAATTTTCAGCTTACTGTATTGAATTAAGTTTTAATAAAGTATTTAATTGTGAGCTTTTGATAGAATATGACTAATTCCAGATAGATTTCTCTCCCTATCACCCACGAACGTTTGCAAGTAAAGTTTTGTAAGTTGAGGACCCAATATAGCAATTGTTCTTATCAATTTCCGCTCTTTAGTTTGCTGTCCAATCTTGCTTTTCAGGGCTTGATTAGCCTCTAATTACTGCACTCTTTGGCACTAAGCTGCTTCGCAGAGACCAATACTTGGCTATAGAACTAAAACTAACATAGAATCCTAATTAGGTTTTGAGTAAAAGATCTAGTGTGGAGCTAGGCATTCACACTAACACATTTCTTGGCTCTAATACTGTAGTTGGGAAAGTAGTGTAAAAACTTTGTAAATAATATTGCTATGGCAGTAAAATCAAACAAACTAATTTCTTGGCTCCAGCACTGAAGTTAAAGTAGTGTAAGAAAGTTTGTAAACAGTCATTGATTTGCTATGGTACTAAAATCAAATTAGGCTTTATAATGGACGAAATAATAATGCAGCTGAAAGCAATAATTGAAAATTTTACACATTTAAGCAAATAATGATTGGAGGTAATAAATCATTTGCAATTTTGTATAAATATTGTTTGGTAGAGTATTCATGCATATGTGGTTGGACAGGGACGAACTAGACTTGGTCCTCTCGGCTGTCTAATTGAAAATACTTAAATGTTTTGTCTTGAGCAAGCTGTAATACTAAATGTTGATAGCTTTTACAAACTTGGAATAAACCAGTATAAGGACAGGAAATAAATCGAAAGTTTTATATTTAAATTTTAATCTATTAATAGACAAATGGTATAGACCCGTTATGATCTAGTTGTATAAATAATTTGGACGTACGTTTAAAAAATTAGTTTACTTGTAATGAACGATTATTCACTAAAATTTGTATAATTTGAACATTTAAGATTTTTAAAAATTTTCATATACCTTACCGGTCAAAATGAACAAACCTTTCAGTAATGTTAGCAAGAATCTAACTATCGTAATTAGTTACTGCTTAGTTTGGCTGTATGGTAAAGTAGCAAAATTCAAAACTAAATTTTATCAGTAACATATGGAATTACAAACTTAATACCAAAGCTCTATCTTTGCAGATGAATGTAAGTTGAAAGGGCTGAAAGCTTGGAACTATGAAATCAATTTTACTGATCTTAATGATGTAGGCCCACCTAGCAACCATTGCAACTTGCAAGGGTTCTATTATCGATATTTTCTTGCAAATGGTTGACACAGCAGCCAGCACATTGGGTAATTGTGCCATTTGCATAAACTGCTGCGTTGGATTGGAAAAGGGTAAGTTTAAGGGCTAAGTTTTCTCCATAAGTTTTTAATGATCTAACTAAATATAAATGTATCTTTACCTAGATAATCTGAATTATAGATTACATACTATAAATTAATTTTCATTATCTTGACAAGCAGTTTATGATAATTCGAGAATTACAATTTATTGATTAACATTAGTAGATCAAATGGTAAAACTATTTCATCTGTATAGACGAGTATTCCTGTAGAATCTCACACTATGCTCTTATTTAAGGCGTTATTAATGCAGCTTCGGCAACTACCAAGTTGAACTTAAAATAGATTTGTTGCTTGTACCCTGCTACTTCATCTATTACTGAATGATCCAATTTCAAATTGATTCCATTATTTGGAAGCGGGTAGTAAACAAAAAAAAAATCTATTGCCAACCTTGAGGATAAATGAAAATAATTAGGATAAATGAAAATAACAATTAGGATAAATGAAAATAACATAGAGGATAGGTAAAAGTTAACTATTAGGAAGAAAATTTTCATTAAAGAGCCTCCATAGCATATTTTATACTTTTAAGTAAAATATGTGGCACATGGTACTGTCATTTGAGGTAAATTATGGTAATTGCTGAAAGTGATTAAATTTTGGAAGATATAAGTTCTTTTACATTAGTTGTGTCTTACTTCATGTGTTTTTCTAAACTTTAATGCTAATAATTATTTTTATTATTGCAGGAAAGGTAAAAGAACAGGAGAAATGAAGTAGGACAAAGGCTGGAATTAAACCACAGTATTCAGCTCAGTCACATAGTGTCCAAAAAGCGCTCCACCGTAGAAAGAAATTGCTGTCATCACAAGCATCCAGTAAGAGGAAAATGAATAATGTTATTGAAGTGTGCCAAGCTGGAAGAGTCAGTGGCCAGAGACATTCTTAGAATGAGTCGACGGTGATGGAAGTGACAGTATGAAGGAGCAGAGAGGCAAACACTCAGCAGAATGGAGCAGAGTGACAGACGCTCGGCAGCATGACGGAGCGGAGAGGTAGACACTCGGTAGTATGAAGGAGCAGCGAGGCAAACACTAGGCAGTATGAAGGAGCAGAGCGAGAGACAATCGGCAGTATGATGGAGCATAGGCCGAGTATGGCAGCATGAAGGTGCAAAGGCCGAGTATGTCAGCAATATGGAGATGGGAGATTAACAAATGGAAGGACGGAGTAACTGCTACAAAACGAAGAAGAAAACAGCATTAAACGTCAAACAGAGAAAGGCGAATTACAGGAGATTATAACTAAGGCAACTAAGGCGAACAGGAGAAAATTATAACTAAGGCAACTAAGGCGAACAGGAGAAAATAATAATAAAATACTAAATTTATACAGTATATTTATTTATAACTGGGTTTTAAAAAGTTTTATAAGCCTACCCCCCGGTCAATTTCACAATTTGCAGTTATAAATATATGTAATATCTTATATATTCGTTGTCTTCCACGTCGTATCTTGATGTTTCTTGATAATTTTCTAAATATATTCGTTGTCTTCCACGTCGTATCTTGATGTTTCTTGATAATTTTCTAAATTATCTTCATAAGTTCTCTTTTCTCTTCTATATCCTTAGTTTTTTTGTTTTCTCCACTTTCTTCTGCTATTTGTTTTCTCCCCTTTCTTCTGCTACTGAAGATGTCTGTCAACCATTTTGTACTGACAAGTATGCGTGTACTGCTGCCGCCGGTATAATCGGCTGCTGGTGCTGGAGACTAAACATTAAGAATGTTAATTGGTCCCCTTTCTTATACTGCAGTTGCTACTAGTCCTTTGTCTGCATGCTTCTCTTCTAGAAGTCCATCTCTATCCTTTTCCATCAATCTGCAAATAAATTGTATAGACTTAATTAACGCATTTACAATAAAACAGTGGTACTATTTAATAAGCTTTGTTACTTGGATAGCTAGATATGAATAAACTGAAAACTTCCAAACTTACTATTTTCTACCCCTACTCATTAATGTTACTGCAATTCACCTGTACTGCAATTTACCTGTACAACTTAGAGCCCATTAATAAAAAAAAAAAAAAAAACTGATAACATATCCTAAGTGAAACCTACTTAAAATTAATTTTCAACTCTCCAAAGCTAATAAAGTAAATGACAATACATTGGAACCATGATAAAAAAAATGTAAAAGCTATAAAACAAAGCCTACATTCAAGTATACTTACAAATGGCCTAAATATCAGACTTATACTGTTACTTTAACAACCAAATTAGGTACATTTAATATCGCTCTAGACCAGACACAGGCAATTTCATTAAATGGGGGCCACATGGTCTAATAATGCATATATGCAAGAAACTTAAGCTGCCCAAAATGTCATTTTGTAATTGCTGCAATTTTGTTTTGCTATGAAATTTGTTTTACTATGAAAATTTTTAAGTGAAATTATTTCCTAAGCCTTACTGTTAAATAAAATTCAAAATTTCAGTAGCCTTTTAAATATGGGGACAGGGGGGGGGGGGGGGAGAAGCAGGTTTCCCATGCCTGTTCTATACCATTCTTGTTACTCAAATTGAGATAGGAAAACTTACCATAATTTTTCATAAAAGCTCATTATTCTGATCAATCCATCAATGTAAATTCTGGCACACTGAATGGACAATTTTCTAGCTTTTCATTCATTCAACTCGAGGCTATGGACGTTCCGATTTGCTGACAGCACCTGTAAAAACAGTATCAATTATAAAAACGGACAGGTTAATACTGTTAAGTATATTTCAGGCATCCAGAACTTCTTTGATGTGCAAAGCAGTTGTATCACGTACGAATAGATTACTAGGGCTAATAAATTCCTCCATTTAATAAGTAAGTTATGTTAAAAACTCAATTGTTATTCTACCAATGTTATTCTCTATGAAAATACCCATAAAATCAGTAACCAATTCCATTAACTATCAATTTCTACGATCATATAACTTAATATTTTTGAAAAAAATTATTATTGCCAAGCTACAACCCTCGTTGAAAAAGGAGTGTTCTATAAGCCCAAGGGCTGTAACAGGGAAAAATAGCCAGAGAGTTAAGTTAACAAGGAAATAAAGTAAATCTTCCACACCAACTATAATAAACTTGGAAAAAAAAAAAGTTGAGGGGAAGAGATAAGAGAATAGTGTGCCCAAGTGTACCCTCAAGTTCAGGGGCCTATTAGCTATTTAGCACCTATGGGCCAACTGTTAATAACCTGCAATTGCACAATTTAAAAATGATGGGTTTGTCACCAATCAAAGTTGATTGCGATGGAGGTACAGTAAAAGACTTAAAAGTGACTATCTAGAAGAGTAATTCTGAGCCAAATGGCTATGCTGTTGATTAAGTGCCACTCGGAACTTACTGCCAACAATGGGAAAACTGCAGTTTTACATGTGAAATTTTTTGTTTGGACTAAAAATAAAAATTCCAAAATACTGAAGTTATGTTATCCAGGAATTTAACAAATGCTGCTATAACTAGGCCAGTTGGTCAAGGAATGGGGCATAGGAGCTATTTGGCACCCCCATGATGCTGGTAAAAACCCTGTTGTGCAATGAAAAGGTTGGAGTGTTTGACACCAATAAATCAAGAAAATCATAACATTTTACAAAACTGAAAAATTGCATTCATCTAAGCCACATGACCAAGCACTGGGGCCTAGTAGCTATTCAGCACTAGTGAAAGACAACCTTGCAGTTGTATAATTGAAAATCAATAGCGTTTGGCAGTAATAATAAAAGCTAACATTAATACTGAAAAGTGTATTTAAGCAGGAGTGAGGAGTGCTGTACAGCCATATGGCCACCCACTTGGGTCTGGATGCTATTCAATGGCAAAGTATCACAGGGAAATCCCTGCAATTTTGGTGTACAATATTTTCTTTTTAATTGCTAACAAAACTGATCAAGTAAATATCCAGAAGTCTAAGAAATGCTGTCAAACTATAAAATCTAGCGCGCCATTTGGCCAAGCTCTGGGACCTACGCTATTTAGCACCAACATGCCACTGAGAAAACCCTGCAGTTTCAAGAAACAGTTTTCCAAAGTCTAAGGAATGCTACTTTGCCACGAATAAGGGCTTTATGGATAAGCACTTGGGCCAAGGAGCTGCAACCACATGCAATTAGGAAAACCAAGGTATATAGTAGTTGAGGTGCTGGAGAGCAATTATAATAACTTAATAAAGGAACTTTAGGTTTCAAGTATGCTGCTGTGCCTTAGAATCTGGGCCATATGGCCAAGCACTGGGGCCTAGGAGCTATTCAAGGTCATGTGCAACTCTTGGGAAAACCATGCAATTTTATAATGAAAAGAAAAAGACATTGGACGGCTCCCCCCCCAAAAAAAAAAAAAAAAAAAACTAACAGATATTGTACAAAATAAAAGTGAATTCATCAAAGTCTAAAGGCCCTTCCACACAAGGGGCAAATGAAGGACAGGCACTGATTTGCCCATAATTCTTTCACTTTGAAAGTGTTAGCAAATCAAATCATCCAATGCAGACAGTAGGCACAGGAAGGTGACTATGACTTAAGCCAGACACTGGGCAGAGGGCAGTCAGTTGCATCTGACAATAAGTCAGGCGCCTGTCCAGTGCCTCAACATTGGACACTGGTAATTCAATGGTTTGCCTTCTGTTTCCATGTCTATGACGTCATCTACACTCGTGATCATCACCCATACAGCAAAATTGGTGTTTGCCAGCTGTGCATTTGCCACTTGTGTGGAAGGGCCTTTAGGAATGCTGCTGGGCCGAAAGGAGCTATTCAGCACCCATGTGCAACTTGAGGAGAACCCTACGATTACAGTATACATGAATTCTTGGGTAGCAGTAAAGATAACAGGATAAAATTGGACGATAAATATTGTAAAAAACTAAAATTTAAATTTATCCAGGAGTCTCAGTAATGTTGACGATCCATAGGATCTGGGCTACATAGCCAAGCACCAGGGCCAAGGTGCTACTCTGCTCCCATGTGCAATTTTGAGGAAAACCGTTTATCTGCACTTGAAAAGTACGGTAAATAGCAATAAAAATACTCGGGAACCAATACTGTACAAAAGTAATGAACTTATCCTGGATTCTAACGAATGTGGCATAGTCAAAGAGTCTGGGCCATATAGCCTGGTATTGGGCCATAAACTACTCAGCACCCCTGCACAATTCATAAGCCCTAAAGTTGCACTTAAATAATTGAAGGGTTGTACAAAGAACAAAGACAGCTGGAACAGAAGGTATCTAGGGGCCTAAGGAATACAACAGCCATAGAAGGGGCCATATGGCCCAGCACTTGGTCCTGGTAGCTATTCAGCACCCACGTGCAACTGTGACAACCCTGGAATTGCACAAGTTTTGGGACAGCAAGAAAATTGGTTTTATCAGAGGGCCAAAGTTGTGGTGCACAACTGCACTAGTGGTGGTTAAGACAGTTTAGTACGAAGCTATAAATCTAAGAAATTCATTTCAACAGTAACAATCATTCCATTACATTCCAATCACTGGTTTCATAATTGATTTGATTCTTCCTTTTTATATGGTTTACAAATTCAAAGTTCTTAAGTCTTCAATAAAATAATTTGACCTTTACGTTAAAAAACTAAAGCAAATGTAAGATTAAGTGTGATGAGAAAGATTCCCATTTTAAATGTTTCCTCATCTTATAAAAACTCTAGATTCTTTATAATTCTAGTTCATTTTAAGTTAATATATTTTGGGTATCTGCTAGTAAGCTAATGAAGCCACTCAAACCTAAATTAAAGATTTCTAGAAAGATAGTGGGAATTATAGCAATATTGTCCTTATATTTTGTTACACAATTTATCAAATTTAAAGGCTATTAGGGCAGATAAAATTGTCCATTTTGTTGTTACACAGCATTACTTAATTTTAGTTATCAAGTTTACATTTTAGGAAGCAATGTCAGATTGTCCACTTACTTTGGTACAAATATTACTCTATACAGTATGCGATCAAACTTAAAACCTATAAAGCAGGTTTACCATGATTTTAAGAGCAAATATCATGGACAAATATTTGTACCCTAATTAGTACATTATTCACAGTTAGTCTAAGATTGTTTAATTGCTATTCTTTGCACTAGTTAGCAAATTTTTAAATAGCAAAAATAATATTTCAATACCTTAGCTAGTTAGAAGTTACTGCACTAAATTCAGACAGATTTTACATTAGTATTTCAATTACAGCTTTATAACTGCCACCATAACCAAACCCACATATTGATAGTATTTCCATGCAAAATATTAGGTAAAGAAAATTTTATAAAAGTTTATATAACCATTTACTAAATTGCTATCTTAAGAGCGTTTAAAGTACAGTACAAAATTCTTACTTATTCAATAATCAAGTCTCCTCAAGTACTGTTGCAACAACTTTCACCAACTTTAGTCACAATCCATTAATAAGATAGAAGATTTCCTAATTTAGCCTGAGAGTATTGGGCTCGCCATTAAGACCTATAAGACTTTGGGTTCCTTTTGACCACATTCTAGGATCTGCGCAGGTGAGCTCGTGGATTTGAACAGGAATGTGGATCTGAAAAGGGGGAAACAGGTTAGAGTTTGTGATGTGCATAATTAGAATTTTAAAATCCACACAATTTCCCAATAAAAATAGGTTTAATACATATGCCCCATTTTAAAACTTTTTAAACCGAGTGTCTGGAAAATAACTAGTTACAACAATTTATACAAAAGTAATATGAATATCCCTACTAAAGTCTTCGACTCTGGTATATCTAAGGTAGGTCTGCTCGTCGGACAATACTGCGTAAAAAAATTATTTGAGACTTCTTTTACATATGAATTATACCCATGTAAAAGGCACTTTAAGTCAATTCATTAAATTGTAGATTAAGTATTATATTCCCAAATTCAAATTCTAAAGCAGTCTAAAAACAATATGAACTAATATATAAAATAAAATTAAAATCTCACCCTGTCAAGTTTAACAAGGATCTACACTAAACTGCTTGAGATTTCATACACCTAGTTTAGTAAACATAGCTAAACTATATAGCTTTATTAATTCCACTTCTGAAAACATTTAGATCTGTAGCATACCTGACAACCTGAAAAATTGTTTTATTACTAATTTCTAGTGAGTGAAAGTTATTCTTGACATATAAACATTGGATGTAATTGTACATTAAACATAAAATTTTACATCAGTTTTTATCAAACCTATACAACTATGTTGAATGATAACAAAAATATACCTTTAAAGTTTAAATTTTTAAAATTTAGAGTTGGAGTTAGCACTAAAATATAACAAGTTAAACTTGATTCATTAAGTTATAGCAATGACCTACACAAGGTTAAGATACATCATACGTAGCTAACTTATAAAATCAAGAAATAAATTACCGGAAAATTCTCCTACAATCCTCCATGCTGTCAGACATACGAAACACTTCAGCCATTATGGGTCCTTCAACTACTTTCCTTCATAAAGATGATGTACCTGTAGAAGAAATAAATAGCTTGAAAAATTCTATCTTCCACAAATATTCAAATTTGAATTTTCTTAGCTATACAAACCAGAATCCTTTAAATTCAACAGATCTTTTAAATGGGGGAGCAGGTCTTCAGCCAAGTTAGAACTGCTGTTTAATAACACAGGTAGTAACTGGGTAGTGAGCACCAGAGAATAGCCCTGCCCCTTCATATTTAAAGCACATGACTTCACACACTAGGCAATGGGGCTAAAGTTTGAAGTTTAACTTAGGACTAAGTTTTATATAAAAGAAAAAAGTTACTTTTAAAATGTGTTCCTATGCATAATTGAACTATCCTTTTAAATTATGGAGTGATTGGTGGTTATAAGTTCCCCTAGAACCAAAACCAAATTTTGTCATCCCAATCTGCCTGATCCCATTCAGGAGCTAATTACTCCAGCAACCTCATTATCTGCGTATCATAGGAATGAACATGCTGATAAGGCCTGACCTGTTCAAGATAGGTATGTGGTCAAAGGAGAGATCCTATTAAAGGAGATGGCTCAATAATATACCTGTCATATGTTGCTGAATGGGTTTGTAATAAATTTCACCAGCATCAAGTCAGATCCTGTGATAATTGTATGAGCAGTCCCTAAAAGGGGGCACAAGAAGAAATAAGAGCCATGAATTCTACCTTTCATTTAAACTTAAATTGCCATAAACAAAATTCTTCCTGTCCTGTGTAGATGTGCTCGCTACAATACTATAACTGCCAACAATGAAACAAGCACAAGGTGTCGAGACTTTCGGGTATACTTGCATAAACCACAGGGCGTGAAGGAGTTTCGTAGTTTCCAAACCCAAGCATTAAACACCTGGCTAACTCAGATTCCTTCAAGGCTAGGGTGGGGCCTTTAATAGACTACTTGAACTCTGGTCATAGCTGGTACCTAAAACCACACTGCAGTCAAGAATTGCCTCACCAAGCCACAATGACTGCCTGGACACCTTGATCCTGCTAGTGGGAATAAGTAAAGACTGATCCTCTAAAGATAGGACCAGAATCCCTCACGGGACAAGAGCATCTCTTCTTGACCACTGTCTAATGCTTCATTTAATGGGATGGAGAATTTCTCCAACTTTGAATCGTTCACTGAAGGCTTCAGAGTTTAGCCAGAAGCTAAGCAAAAACTAAATTAGACTTCTTTCAAGCCCTCTCGGCATTGGGGACAGACCATTTAACTTTACCAATGCTATAGTTAGAAAAATCCCTGACTGCCTTCTCAAAAGTAGTATATGGGTACGGGTCAGCTCCCAGGATGGGAAAGAGCTCAAAGCTCCACAGAAGCTCAGACAACTCTCAAAAAGTTTGAACTTAAAAGTTTAGACTCAATAGAGACCATGCTCAAGACTGAGCAGTAGTTTCTGATGTGTGAGGAGTTTCTCTCAGCAGAGTAGGAAATTTACAATCTGCACTAGAGGTGCTCCAACTAGAGAAATAATCCTTCAACTCATTACAGATTGCCCACTTTCCCTGGTACACAGCTGCAAAGGACCATCATAAGTAGTCTTGACATCTGTTCAGTGCCTCACAAAAAGCCTTCCGCCCGGATTAGAGGCTGGATTACCAGCTTTAATTTCAGCAACTTTACACACTTCTTGTACCTCAAAGTGTAGCAGACGGGAGTGCGAACCATTAAGGTATTTCTCTCTGTACCTCAACTAGTAACTAAGTAAATGAGATACCATTTGAGGCCATCTGGGACCCACCAGCACCAGTCCTGGCATGATGAACATTAATGGATGGCTCAGGTTTAACAGGGAAGGCATTCGCATCCAGGTGACCCCATAGGGTTGGAATAGGTCTTTGGACACTGGTAATGGCACTAACACATTACTGTTTAGCCATGTGGCTAACAGATCTATCCTGAAAGAACCCCCTACGCTGGGATGTAGGGACCACTAACCTAAAGGCTACCCCTGGCAACAGTGTACAGTACTATTACTTCTCATGCCCAGAAAGTACTTGGCTGTCAACTCCACTGCGGCAGACATGCATGTACTTCGTTAAGTTGTACGCAAGATAATTCTGTCTATTACCAATTCATAAATGCTACAAATTTACACATTTATCTTTAAGATACAATATATCGTTCCTCAAACACTAAGGTTAAAGCAATTTCTTAAACTACATCTATTTAAAGGGATGCAACTTCATTAATAAGGGTTGACAAAAAAAATGTTCAGTTATTTGTTGAAACTACGCAAAAAAAGATAGCTTAATACAATGTATATCAAAAGGAGCTAAAACTTAAATATTTATCAATGGGAAACTGATGATTCTTAAAGGATTGTGACCAGAAAATTTTAATCAAACTCTTATGCTTATAATTACTCTGAAGCTGTTTGCTATTCATAGCGAAAATGTCAGTGAATTTGCCATTAAAATTGTTGCCTGCAACGAGGAATGATCAGTGTTCAAAACTTAACGCCAGGACTGGTTCGCCCATTGCTCATAGGTTGGCTATTCATAGTACTGTGGTCAAAATGACAGTAAATTTGCCATTAAAATTACTGCTTGCATCAAGGAATGATCAGTCAGATTATTTCTATGCTGGGACAATTTTGGCCACTTATTACAAATGTGTAACTAAGGAGAAACTGTTGCACTATGTTGGACAGCACATTAAACGGGAAAATTTTCATCTAAGATTTTTCTTTTTAAAAATTACCACTTAAATTTGGTGAATCACAATGTGGTACTACGCAAAATTTCACATTATGAATACCATGCTGTCCCGTCAACTTGCAGAACATTTTAATAACCATTTTCTTTACCTAACCAAGTTTCCTTACTTTAAGGACATCAGCTGGAAAATTGTAGTTTTTTCTAATTACCTACAGTATTAAGGGGTGCAACTCAGCCAAATTGAAACTTACTTCAAACTCTTACTCTTTATTTAACAGATTTCTTTCATTTGAAAACCATTGTACAGTACATGGAAAAAGTTTGATATTTTGTTTTTCATATATAATATATCAAAGTATAGAAATCACTTTAATGGCAACCTTTTTATCATATATTGTGCGTTTTCAAAAATCAAATCCACATGTTAAAAAATTCTCTTAACTTTACTGTTTAATTTATAAGAATCTGTTGCTGAAAATAGGAAATTCTTAAAAACTCTAAGTTTTGAGAAAACAGGCTTCAAAGTTTTTCGGAAATTTACTAATTCTACATTAATTATAGGTTTATATAAATATGAGTATCTAGTTTGTAGGCAATTTAATTCTCTATCTTGTTGGAATGACCAATCGGTCAATATTAAAAAAAAAAATTATGGTAATTCTGGTAAAGTCATAGAACAGTCCAATAAATTTTGTAGAAACTATTTTGTGGTCTTTCGAATGCTTTTAAAATTATTTCTGGCAGAAGTCATTTATAATGGGTCGACTACCATAACTGAAAAGCTATGGCTTTACGCTTAGGTATAGTCATCAATAACGTTCGAAACACTTTAAAATGGTATACAGTACTACTGTAGTCTAATTGTATGATATCTAAATTACCTTTTCCAAACTATTGCAGAAAGTCACAAGTCATCGTAATGAAAAAGTTACCGTAATCAAAACTAATACAAACCAAACTGTACAAACACTGGAGCCTTGTTTACCAGTAATTCTAGACAACTATTTTCCATTCCATTTTCTATGGAATCATTCATATTGTTCATTGCATTATAAACACCTTGGTTAGTTGAGATTTTTATTTATTTATTTATTTATTTTTTTTTTTTTGCTCTGCCCCCTCTCGCTATTAAACTATCTCGCTATGATGATCTACTAAGCGGAACATTTTTCACTACGAGCGTTATCCCCCATGGGCTAGTATTTCAGCATTATCAAGGATGCAAACTTAACAGGGGGGTGGTTGTGGCTTTACTTTATCAGACTAATCATCCACTTTCTACCCTAACCTTTCATTATTAAGATAAATGCTATATTATTCAAATATTGAAAATAAATAACAGGTTTAGAATATGAAAAATTGGCCAATTTATTCGGTTTAAACAAGCAACTTATAAACTATAACCGATTCTTTTTTTTTAACTACTGCAGGAAGAAGGTTCCTGCGGCCTGTACCGAGATTTTTTTTTTAATTAAAATTAACTCCATTAAGGTTTCCGCCAGTAGTTTAGGAGATTCAAATTAAGTATTTGCAGAGTTTTATTCATTTATGGAGTTCCAATGTCCTAACTAATATTGTACTGTTCTATAAACCAGTTTTTATAACTTTACGACTTACTACAGCAGTGGCATTCCCATAGTTTACCTCTTTTGATCTAGTTTTCCCAAGCATTCTGGCATAGTACATGGCCCGGCATTATCAAAAATTAAATTCAACATGACACCTAAGGTCAAACCAAAACAAGGTGGAATTTCTGACTTCAAGTTTTCTCCCCTTCATTACACCTAACATTAAAGATTTTTTTTACAAGGAATTCTGTTATTATAATTACGGACAGGACAAGATTTTCTATTAAAAAACATATGTTCCTAAGAAATATGAGAGTTTTCTTCGAAAATGACATTCTAACGGCAGATACTTATAAAATGTATCTATATCTACCGATAATGGGAGACACCTAGTGGGAACCCAAGGTTGATGAGGAAAATATACTGGGAACACATAAGATTGCCAGAACCTTGGTTTCCAGATGGGGGCTCTTAGTCAGTCATAGCCCCAAAGGCGGCTGGGAAAATGGTAAATAACGGCAAAACAAACTTTTCATCTAAAATTTTACCAAATTCTCAAAATTTTCTAAATCCGCTTCAAAATCACTTAACTTCAAAATAGGCACCTTATGTGCTACTAATATGGGATTACCAGATTACAAGGAGGGGAAGAACTTATCCACAGAGTACAATAACATGGAATTTTATTTGCGGCACGACCTTTAGCACTAGGCATTCTTCAACAATTAAACCCTAAATTATGAATAACGTAAGCTAACGATATAT
The DNA here is from genome assembly GCF_036898095.1 of Palaemon carinicauda. Taxonomy (NCBI): domain Eukaryota; kingdom Metazoa; phylum Arthropoda; class Malacostraca; order Decapoda; family Palaemonidae; genus Palaemon; species Palaemon carinicauda. Next base: position 134,146,071 of record NC_090737.1, read on the forward strand.
TGACAATTTATAACTGGCATGGTGTAATACTCATTCACTTGTGCAATATTAGCAAAGAACGTATATACCAAGCTTCAGAGCAAATTTAACGCTTGTGGCCTATTTAGCTGCCTGATAATATATGCAGCTTTCACCATAATCATTACAATAATCATTATATAACCTCCACACAAATTAATAGGACTCATATACAATATACGGCTGACGAGGTGTTATTCACTTTACAGAAGATTGGTGACAATACTTTTTTTTTTTTTTGACAAAAAAACTGTTGGCCTTTATAATTATCGTCTATGACACTGGATCTTCTAGCATAATCATATCAGAAATAATAAACTTAAACAGAACCAAATAGTACATTACATTGATGTGACGCACTTGATAAACAATATTGGTTTGTTATAGTTTATCATTCCTCGTATTTAAGAGAAAACTGAAATTGTGTTCAAACTAAAGAAAATTTTAAAAATTTGATGGCAAACTTTAGAAAAAATCTTTGAAAACCAATAAAATACCTAATTGGAAAAAGCATCTCTATGGGATCTGGCGCGGTTACTTATTATTATTATTATTATTATTATTATTACTATCCAAGCTACAACCCTAGTTGGAAAAGCAAGATGCTATAAGCCCAGGGGCTCCAACAGGGAAAAGTAGCCCAGTGAGGAAAGGAAATAAGGAAATAAATAAATGAAGAGAACAAATTAACAATAAAGCCTTCTAAAATAAGTAACAACGTCAAAACAGACATGTCATATATAAACTATTAACAACATCAAAAACAAATATGTCATAAATAAACTATAAAAAGACTCATGTCCGCCTGGTCAACAGAAAAGCATTTGCTCCAACTTTGAACTTTTGAAGTTCTACTGATTCAACCACCCGATTAGGAAGATCATTCCACAACTTGGTAACAGCTGGAATAAAACTTCTAGAATACTGCGTAGTATTGAGTCTCGTGCTGGAGAAGGCCTGGCTATTAGAATTAACTGCCTGCCTAGTATTACGAACAGGACAGAATTGTCCAGGGAGAACTGAATGTAAAGGATGGTCAGAGTTATGAAAAATCTTATGCAACATGCATAATGAACTAATTGAACGACGGTGCCAGAGATTAATATCTAGATCAGGAATAAGAAATTTAATCGACCGTAAGTTTCTGTCCAACAAATTAAGATGAGAATCAGCAGCTGAAGACCAGACAGGAGAACAATACTCAAAACAAGGTAGAATGAAAGAATTAAAACACTTCTTCAGAATAGATTGATCACCGAAAATCTTGAAAGGCTTTCTCAATAAGCCTATTTTTTGTGCAATTGAAGAAGACACAGACCTTATATGTTTCTCAAAAGTAAATTTACTGTCGAGAATCACACCTAAAATTTTGAAAGTCATACATATTTAAAGAAGCATTATCAATACTGAGATCCGGATGTTGAGGAGCTACCGTCCTTGACCTACTTACAATCATACTTTGAGTTTTGTTAGGATTCAACTTCATACCCCATAATTTGCACTTATACATACAAAAATGACATTTAAGCCCTGGCCTTCTTTCATTGATAAAACTTTAAAACCGATAGCTTGCTAACCAAATATTGCTATAAAAAACCTAGGTCGTCACTACATTTTCACTAATAACTTATAGTTTATCATGCCCAAGACAAATCGGGCAAATCAAATTGCCAAAAGCCTGTGATATGAACTTTATGATAAAGGTATACATATATCAAACTTTTAGATAAGGTTAATTTTCAAAGATTAAACTATTTTATTACTTTAATAATTTCTTTAAGTCGCGTTTTCGCTGTATGGATCATTTAAGAAGCTTTAAATTTCACTTTGTAAATCTATCTTCTAAGTTCACTTGAGAATACAACTATGAATCCGAACTATGAACTTTCCAAGAATTCAGATTCATACAAAGTAGGCATACCTTTTTAATGAAAATCCTAGTCTACATTAAGAACAATCCTAATTTGATACTTCGCTGGTAGAGATCCTAATAACCGCATTTGGGCAAATAAGGAAAAAATGCCATTTAAACTAAAATTAACTTTAAAGTGTGAGACCACCAAGCCTACTTTCACTTTTGTTCTTGAACGGAAGGGCCATGCATTGAAATTAAAACTAACCGACTGGATAAAGAAGAAATAAAGACCCATGATAAAGATTGCAAAAATTAATTAACTGTATCCGATTTCTAGTACTATCATTTACCGTCCTCATGTTTGCTAAATCTTTAGTTTAATAAAGTTCCAATGAAATCGAGAAGAATGTGGACCGAATCAGATTTAAAGTCTAATCGGTTACTATCTAGGCCTACACGTTTGTTGAATATATAGTTTCACTAAATTCCAGTAAAACCTTTAGGGAAACCAAACCGTCTCAAATGGGAACTGGGCTATTGGCGAAACCTTGTAATTTTTTTTTAATAAGTTTGGCGAATTTGCGGATAGTTCCGTAACGGGAGAAAAATTACTTCAATTGAAAATCAACAGTGTCTTACGTTCGATTTCTTAAAGATTAATCCAATACCTACATCAGATTAAATTATAAAGTTCTAGTAAATCCTCAATAGCACTTGTGGTTGGCGATGTAAATAGCTTAAATTCATAGACGAAGAATATCAAAATTGTGCTTTCACGGAAGCAAATTCACTATGAAACTAATAAAAATTAACACTTCTAAAGTTGTGTAATCCCAAGCCAAAGAACGATAAACTGAAAGTTTATATAAATTTTAAAGCGATAGGATTACTCTAGTCAGGGACCCTATGGCTATAAATTTATCTGCTTAAATAAGTAAATTGGAAAATATCGTACCATTCGCAAATATTCTAAAAATTGCATAAAAAAACAATAACGCACCAACAAGGCCTATCATTTTTTTTAATACAAGTGAGCAGTCACTAAACCAATAAAAAAAACTATCACGGTCTTCGATCACCAAATATTCTAAAAAAAAATGCATAAAAAATACAATAACGCACCAAAAAAGAAAAAAAAAAAGCCTATTTTTCTTAATACAACAATGGAGCAGTCACCAAACCAATAAAACAAACTTATTCACAGTCTCTGATCACCATGAAAAAATGTCAATTAATTGGAGAATTTAACATACCTTTGATTTGTGGACACAACCGCAGCACGTCACTTGCGAAAGCTAAACGGTGAAAACACGATGCTCAAGTTGGAAGTCACTTCTACTTAGGGAAAAAAATCAAGGACGCCAAAACAAAAAAATCACACATTATTGGCAAGACCAAATATTTGCTCTAGCGTCCTTGTAAAACAAGTGGCGCCATCTACACTACAGTTTCATAACCATTGTTAAGCACGAGAACAAATTTCCTGTCCTTGACACAATAATGGGGAACAATACTTACTCTTTCGTAAGAAAACAACCTTGAAATGATTTGATCCATAAAAAAAATCATATTTGATTTTAGTTATAACTACGCAGCCTTGCAAACAAATACAAATAAACTGCTTGATTTTTTGTTGGACAAATCAAAAAGCTTTTTATCGAATTTTGCACTTGTCAATGAATAAAGATATATATAAATGAGAAGACAGAATGCTTTATTTAAGTTTTTTTTAGTTA